>NC_092416.1:150040803-150343834 GCF_040894005.1 Engystomops pustulosus | reverse complement strand
ATTTTGTACTCCACAGATCACTAGATCTAAACCAATTTATCTCTCTACACTATCTCTTATTTTAGGTGGAAATATCTTCTAGACAGTGATGAGCGTCTGAGGTAAAACGGTTCTAGTTGCCCATGGGAACCAATCAGAGCTCAGCTTTAAATTCAAACAGCTGTGGGAAAATGAAAGCTGAGCTCTGATTTGTTGCCATAGGAAACTAGAACAGTTTTATCCCAGTCACTTCTGATAAATCTTTCCCCTATGACCTTCCCAGCAGTGGCAGAGAGTCTTTGTTTCTTTAATTCTTGTTACCATCATACCTAGAACAAAAAAAGATTTGCATGACCTAGTTAATGATATATTCCTCTACAGCGGCCATTTTGGTATTAGCCGGGGGTCAAGCACTGTCCAGCTAATGTCATGACTCAATCTTCATCTTCATCTTCTCCTGTCAGCTTCTCCTTGACATTTAATGAGAGGCAAATCTGTCCTTCACTCTTGTCCTATATTTTTGCTCTAGCACCTGTTTATCTTATGTTTTGGCTTGCCCGTCAGGGCAATAAGTATAAACAAGGCCTCTGAGAAGAAATGGCTTATGATTAATTAACCTTTTCGGAGAATTTCCTGGTAAAATTAATTATGGCCAATGGCATTGCAGTATTCTATCTCCTTGTCACGCCCCCCTGTATGCTGATGACTTTGTATTTCATATATGCGGCTGAGCGCTAATAAACGGGGGGGGGGGGAGGGGATTCTACATTTACTAAGAGACTGTTGTGTCTTAGTTTTGTGCTCTTGTCCCGGTATCGGGAGCCATGAAAGTGTTAATTAGAAAGTCGCCTTTACAACTGAAGTAAGGACTGTTTTCAGTCCTAGATAAAAATCTCTATCAACCTAAATATTACTTTTTGGTGTGTTTTTTTTTTTTTTTTTTTTTTTTTTTTTTGTATTTATAGTGACTTTTTTATAGATTTTTGAGGGAAGCCCCATTCTATAATTACATTGATATTTTGTTCTTTCATATTTCATTCTACGCACCACAGATAGGCATCTGCTTGTATTCCCCCAAGGCCATGTGGAAAACGCACTGGCAATATGTCGCTGTGTTTTGCGGAAAACTTCAATATGTTCATTACAGCTTACTGATGCGTTTCCCTTGGTTGTCATGGACATTGTCCGTGCCAGGCCACGATGCCAAAATGATTCCTTCAGTTGTGTGCCCCAGAGGTGTGTGGCACATGATACAATAGATGCTTAGGTCAGGTGAGGGTTCATAATCTTACATAATAAGTTCTGTTTCCAAACCCTGGAACGGATACAGTATATACAATGCTGGTCCATAGCACAGCAGTTACATATTGACATTGCAAGGAGTAAGTCCTCTCCGGCAGCCGGCTTTAGCATGCTGTATGCATAGGGATTTTAAATTGCTAAGGTTCTGCAGTCGTATTATGTAAGGAGTCAACTGAAATGTAAAACAAACAGCAGGGGCGCATTTATATGTTGGCGTCAAGCCGAGAGCATCCACAGCGTAACTGGAGAGAGGCTGATAACCTGAAGCTAGAAAATAGTCTCCAAATTCTGAGATACAGGTTGTAAATTATTCCCTACTTAAAGTGAACCCATCACCATGAAAAGTCAGTCTGCGGGCGACATGTTATAGAGCAGGAGCAGCTGAGCAGATTGTACCTAGTGTCCTATCTGCAGGCAGCATGTTATAGAGCAGGAGGTGCTGAGCAGATTGTACATAGTGTCCTTAACTGCAGAAAGCATGTTATAGAGCAGGAGGAGCTGATAAACCAATGTGTCTATGACACTGAGACCCCGGAAGTTTGAGACGGAAATCCTAAAACAAACAAACTGTGGAAAAGCCTCAGGCGGCGGGCGGTATACATGCCTCACTTCATATATCACTGCTGTTCACTTTCCTTGTAAGAATATAGTTGAAAGGGTTTTTCCACATTTGAACATTTGTCTTGTATCCAAAGGTAACTCGACAGGTGTCGCTGGAGGCCCAAATGATCATGCCAATGGGTGCTCACACAGGATCAAAGTAGCAGTACATACTCCATTCTTTCCTACAAGACTGAGGGAGAGCTGTACTTGGTTACTGTGTTTCCCCAAAAATAAGACGGTGTCTTTTATTAATTTTGCTCCTAAAGAGGCACTGGTTGTACAGGGGTACCAATTCCTCCATGTACTGGGTGTATAGGGGTACTACTGCTTCCCAGTACTTGGTGTATAGGGGTACCACTGCCTCCCTGTCCTGGGTGTATTGGGTTACTAATGCCTCCCTGTACTGGGCATATATGGGTTACTAATGCCTCCCTGTACTGGGCATATATGGGTACTAATGCCTCCCTGTACTGGGCGTATACGGGTACTAATACTCCTATAGACCCAGTACAGGGATGTAGTTCTGTCTCCCTGTACTGAGTCACTAGGTGTATAGGGGTATTACTGTCTCCCTATACTGGGTGTATAGGAGTACTACTGCCTCCCTGTACTGGGTGTATACGAGTACTACTGCCTCCCTGTACTGGCTGTATACAAGTACTACTGTCTCCCTGTACTGGCTGTATACAAGTACTACTGTCTCCCTGTACTGGCTGTATACAAGTACTACTGTCTCCCTGTACTGGCTGTATACAAGTACTACTGTCTCCCTGTACTGGCTGTATACAAGTACTACTGTCTCCCTGTACTGGCTGTATACAAGTACTACTGTCTCCCTGTACTGGCTGTATACAAGTACTACTGTCTTCCCTGTACTGGCTGTATACAAGTACTACTGTCTTCCCTGTACTGGCTGTATACAAGTACTACTGTCTCCCTGTACTGGGTGTATAGGAGTATTTCTGTCTCCCTGTACTGAGTCACTAGGTGTATAAGGGTATTACTGTCTCCCTATACTGGGTGTATAGGAGTACTGCTGCCTCCCTGTACTGGGTGTATACGAGTACTACTGTCTCCCTGTACTGGCTGTATATAAGTACTACTGTCTCCCTGTACTGGCTGTATACAAGTACTACTGTCTCCCTGTACTGGCTGTATACAAGTACTACTGTCTCCCTGTACTGGGTGTATAAGGGGTTCTTCTACCTCCCTGTACTGAGTGTATACAAGTACTACTGTCTCCCTGTACTGGGTGTATAAGGGGTTCTTCTACCTCCCTGTACTGGGTGTATAGGGGTACTACTGGCTACCTGTACAGAGTGTATTGGGTTACTGGCTCCCTGCACTGGATATGAAATAATTATTATAGCCAGTCTTGGTGGGGTTGAATTGTCATTTACTTTGCATTCCTGTGTCAGTCTGGTAGAAGAGGAGTTAATGAATTTTTCCAGAAGCTGCAGGGTTTTCACACTCCTCATGCTGTCACATTCTGCATTGTAACTAATTATCCTCCAACAACTACAAGCGGCAGTGTAATGGGGGATAAGAAGGCTCTACTGTAGTCAAATAATGCACCTAGATATGTCCCATAGCGAGAATTGGTATAACGGTAAATCTAGATATACAGTTGATATAGTAGAATCCATAAGGTTGCGCACTTTGCCGTATTTGTGATTTACTGATGGCGGTTCTGTTTTCATCTAATTTGGCATAAATTATAATATTAAATATAGGCAGAGACCCAGTGCAGGAGTTGTACCCATGTATTATATTTGGGCTCTGACCTTGATGGTGATATTATTAGTTGTCATACAGTCTCCCTAAGAACATGTATCATTAACTTGCTTTTAATCATCTGCATATATTTGTTAATACCCTATTTATTTTTGGCTCGACTCATTCAGTCCTTGACCTTTTACCTCTCTTTTCTCACTTACTTAATGTGCTCTTCTGTTGACTCTGAGAATCACTTTGCCACTTAGTGTCATCCAGCAGCTGTCACCTGCTGCGCGGGGCGCCTGTCCCTGCCCGGATGTGGGGTCATACATAATTTAGCACCTTGTCTTTCCTCTCCAGGCTAGCAATCATTGAGCTTATGGATATAGGAAAGAGGCAGATGTGACTTTCCAGACCATTAACCCTGTAACGTACCTTGTAAAACACTTGTTCTTATCATCTCAAAATGGCCGCCATGCTTCAGGTGACAGGAGTCATTACTTTTATGGTCCTGTATTTATGATTATATATCACGGGCACGGTGAGAGGTAATGAGGGACCTTGCTCATGCGAGTTTACAATGTAATAATCTCTCTATATAAATTTATGGCGATGACCGACGGCCGGACAGCATGGAACAGATGAAGTAAACAGTGTGGAAGAAAGTGATTAGGACTTTCACCAGAGTCATTTACAGAATGGTCAGGACGTACTGTATCGTTAGGATACTTCCATTATCTTATTAATAATCTTCATTCCTCTGTTTCTTCATAACATAATAACCATGGCTCACATCAGCCCTATCTATTTGTGTTATGGTTAATCCAAAAGCTTGAATCTTAGGTGAAGCTTGTACAAAGTAAATCTTGTCATAAATATGTAGTAGCTGAACCAGTTTGCTGGAGATTGGTTGACCATCAAAAGTGTTTAGGTCTTATGGGCAGTTGCGCGTTTTACTCCCATTTACACCACCGTTTACTCCCATTCAGCAGAACACATGTCTAGTGATTCTAAAAAATGCATCTATGTAGGCAAAACTTAGTCAAAAAGTTGCCAAATTTAACTGCCGGACAAATGAGCGTTTGGCCAACACATATATTTCATGTGTCGGAAGACGACATCTAGTATAATGATGGATAAGGTTGAAAAAAGACATACGTCCATCAAGTCCAAACTGTAATCCTGCAGTGTTGATACAGAGGAAGGCATAAAAAAGAAAAAGAAAAAAACACAAAGCTACTGCCATTTGGCCCGTAGTAGGGAAAAATTCCCTCCCGGGCCCAGATATCTCCCTGGATCAACATCACACAGGTTTGTTCCCATAATGTGATATTTTCGCTTTTGGGAAGGGCATCCAGGCCCATCTTGACCTACAAAGCATCAGCCATCACAATATTGTGTGGCAGGTTCTCACAGCTCTTAAAGTAAAGAATCCCTGTCTATGCTATGCTCTCATTTAGAATTTGTGGCTCATCGGGAAACAATTTTGGAGACAATTAGAAGAAACCAGGCATCAACCTTCCTAAAGTAAAGTCAATAAGTGTTGGGTTTATGAATTGCTGGTGTTCTCCAGACTACATTTACTTAGAGATTAGATTTGACGTGCATTATGTCTCAGGTATTATGCTATGTGTGTCTGTATGATAAGTTGGTATGTAACCTCCCTGCAGGCTACCATCCAGTCTGACCTGATTGCTCGGCCCGAGTTGACTTTCAGTGATTGCACAAGGCGAGGTCTGTGTGTGTATGTCACAGGTATGCTTTGATGCGCTGAAAATTATTTCTCTCTTTTGGACGTTTGTGCTCGCAGCCAAATTCCAGTTATGAAAAGTGTCAACTCAGTGTTTTCCATCATTTGTCACATTAAGCCGGGCCAGATGCAGCTCAATAGGAAGGGGCACGTCGTAAGAAGGGCTAGATGTCTTGCAAAGTGGAAAGACTCCTTCATTTTACTAGCATGGTAATAAAATGGTTATTACATGTTATCAAATGGTTGGTGGTTGCTGAGGTTTGTTGTTATGTCCATAGCACCAAATGGTCTTCTGGAAATTTTTAACAATATGAAAACAAATGTCACCACGTGAAGATAGAGAGCTAAGATTACAGGAACAGAGTCAAAATCCAGGACAAGGTTAGAAAGTGGGTCACAATAACTTCCAAAAAGTGGTCATGTCATTGATTTGGGACTTGTATTGGGTGGACATTGTACAGTCACATCCTTATTCCTATTCCTATTGTGTCACATAGCAAATTTTCTTGTCTCTTAAAAGGGTAAATATCCTGAATTCTATTCATGGAATTCTGAAAACTGAAAAAAATCCATTTGGCAATTTTGGTAGTATTTATTGAAGCTGCTTGTAACTATTTATGGGGCTGGTCTTGCAATAACCACGAAGATTGTGTTGGTACTTTTCATGGGTAGATCCCAGTGGCTTTCCTCTGACCTGGGTCTAATTGTTGAAGCATCCTGGTGGGATTCATGACAGCAGTTGGTGGGCTACCCATCAAGGCCATTGAGGAGCTATTGATGGAGAAGTTGGAAAACCAATCCAAGGTTATGGCAGGTTGCAGGTAAACACTTCCTATGCCCACCGTCCCACTTCACAAATGCCCAATCTTGTCGGCTTGGTGTGAGCTGACTACAGCCGGTGGAGTTTTGTGCGATTGTAACACTAAATCTTAATGTATAGTGTTACACATAAACTGTCACTAAAGATTGTCGTGTGTTTTTATAACCTGTGTATAAATCACGAGTTACAGCTCGACTGGCTCTATTTTTATGTTTGCTTTTTATGTCGCGTCTTCTTGGCGCTCTCTCGTATGGAGAAGAGGAGACATTTACAGAACTGAATGATAAAGGAAGCCATAATGATCTTGAGATTCTTTGGTGTAAAGGCAATTCCGGTGAAATATAGGGAATAGGAATCTCCAGATTGTCCTTGATTGACCAGTATTTGTTCTGTAATAGGATGTATTTACTGATATATGGCCGTGTTGAGTTGTTTTAATGATTGGCCAGTACTTGCATTTGCTTCTCCTCACACATGGTCGCTAAAATTTTGTCTGTGAAGCATCCCCACTCTAAATAGCAATGTAGGGAACTTTATTCCTCCCTGCTCATCCATAGCTGTAAATTGTATAGGCATCCAGTGGATGCCAATAAAATTTGAGTACAGGAGAATTTTCAGTTTCCCCCCCTACTTGATGGGATCTTCTGGATCTCCAGAGCGCTTGTCACTCTTGGACAATGGGATGTCCTTCTATTGTATGAGCTGATGTTCCCATATACTTTCACTAGCCGCAAAACAAGTGTCTCATCCTAAGAAAGGAGCTAAATAGAATTGCTAACATCATGGAAGATAACAAAAGTTTCTTTTCATTGAACCCTAATGTGGTACTGTGAACTTCTGGCTACCTGGAAGATGGTTGACTCGAAAAGGCTAAAGGGTTCTGAAAAACCCAATTATCTGTGGCTTTCCAAAAATGACCCTGGGCATGATGTGCTGGACAGCTAATAATAACGCTTTTACTTCTATCCATAAGTACAAGACCTTAATGTATCTTCTCCTGAAAGTTTTATTGCTGCATTATAATGTGTAAGTGAGAGGAAGACATTTACCAATCTCTCGTAGCTCAGGGATAAGATAAAGAGACATTGAATGGAATTCACTAATGTGTTTCTCTATTTGCAGGCTCAGCGTATTATGACAATGTCCGTCCTCTGGCGTACCCGGAATCTGATGCTGTACTCATTTGTTTTGATATCAGCCGTCCAGAAACATTAGACAGTGTATTAAAAAAGGTAAGTAGGATTATGTTCTAACGTAGATCTAATGCAAAAACGCAGACTCAAATTGATATGTCTAGCTATAGCAGATTCTTAAAGGGGGTCTACCAACTCCCCTGATGGCCGCATGTTGTAGGGAAATGCACTGTGATTTCCACCATACATTTTAAGTTTATTGAGCTGTTCCCATTTGAATCCATATTGTAATGAGTCCCCTAAGACCAAACTACTGCTTTTCCTCCCAGAATCACTACCCTATCCATCTGATGAAAAGGAGATTTGTCATTGGGTGAAACTGGAAGGAAGATGCAGTAGTTAAGGAAGGAATACTATTTCTCCAAGGCTAAGGACAACAACTGCCTCATTAGCATATGGATTTCAATTGGAATATCTCGAAAGTGGCATAATGGTCAGATCTAGTACACGTGTTATGCTAATTGTATTACTTTTTGCTTCATGTTAGTTAAAAGTGGTAGACTCCATTTAAAGGGGCTGTACAGAGCTAAAGAAGCATTGTGTGTCATCATGTCATTGCTTTTCTATGAAAGTAAATGGAACTGACTGCAAATTTCAGACTATAAGGCGCACAAAAAATCCTTTGATTTTCTCAGAAATGAAAGGTGCGCTTTATAGTCCAGTGCGCCTTATATAAGAACCGTACTTACAGACAACAGCTGTCTTGAACTGTGCACAAGTCTGCCTCTTGCTGGTCATTCTTCCTTATAATCAGGTGCACCTTATAATCAGGTGCGCCTTATATATGAACCTAGATATTTTAACAGGTATTTATTGATGGTGCGCCTTATAATCCGGTGTTCCTTATAGTCCGAAAAATATGGTATATGTAGAATCTCTTTGTGGAAGAGTCTGTAATCCTATAAGCAGAACTTTAAAAGTTTCACAGAAGAAATGGAGACAAGAACAAGCACATCAATAAACGCAAATAACCATTACAAGAGAAAAGTACCGTAACACACTGGATTTGACGTGATTAGACAAGATATGATTGTGAAGAGGAGCATCGGGATATTTTTTTTTCTCTATTGGATGGCAGTATGCTGTTATTATTGCTCATTTGTAGTACTTTAAAATCCAGTTGCCATGGAAAACAAATGACCACTTATCTTTCTACAGATTTTTTATCTTGTTTTCCTCCATTTGTATGTATTACGTGGAAGTGGAAGTGTCTAAATTGTCTATGCTTACAATTGGCTGCATCATTATCATTCATGTTGGAAAATGCAGAATGGATCAGTATAAATGCACAGTACTTGACTGACCATACTAAAAATTGCATAGCAACTGTCTTTTATACAACTGGCATTGCTGGCCATCTTGCTCTAATGGTAGCATAATATCAGTTTTTATTTTCACTTATTTTGTTTTCAGTTTCACCAATATAGGCACAACTTTTACAAAGCCACCAAATTACTTGCCCTCAGGTATGGTATGAAATATTCTTTCTAGATTTCACTCTTTTATGTGAAATTTCAACTCATTTATTTATAAAAAAATATACTCCATAGCCATGTGCAAATGAGTGGAGTCACTTTTTGCCTGAAAGGAGTCACTTTTAGAGGCTGGAAGAGAAGCGTCACTTCACACACCTCTCTATGAGGCTCTTTAGCGCCCGCAACCAAAATCAAATCTATGAGCTACAGAACTGGATATACAGGGGGTTAAAGACACTGGAGGGAATTCATTGAGACTAGCATTTTCAATGCCAGACTTAAAATTCCCCCGGCTGGTGCCCCGGTGCCATTATTTACAAAGAGGCTCTGGTCTCTTAGTAGATACTTGCGCAGTCTTTGCCAGGTCGGACCTAAGGGTTCTTTCATACAAACGTAATGTGGACCGATATGCAGGCCTCATATTGGTCCCGATTTGAGGCTTTGACGCCCAGTCACTGTGTGAAGAGCACACGTTGTCTCCCCTCACTGTGATCATGCATGGCGAAATGGAGGACATGTCCTCTATTTCGCTGTGATTTGCGGGGCAGCGCTGCTCACCCTTCCTCCTCTCCAGCATGCGGTTACGGCCCTCTCTATTTCATGTTCATGATTTGAAAGATGAGGTTCTCACCTTTTTAATATGGTTCCAAGCACTATAGAGTCCAAGATAAAGGTGTCTTAAGTGACGCTCCTTTTTAAAGCCTCTAAAAGTGACTCATCTAGGGCAAAAAGTGACTTTTCTCTGTTCATTTCCTATGTTGGAGGCAATTTTTATTATAGGTAAATGGGTGAATTTGACATTAAAAAAGGAAAGCTAGAAAGGACATGTCAGTCACGAGGCTGTTTGTTTAGCAATGTAAAAGCTGCTGACGGGTTCCTTTTTATGGCTGTGTGGTTTATATCACCACATCTTGCATCCAGGGACGGTCATGCTTCCTTCTCTTTTTTTTTTTTTAATCCCACGTGCTATTCTGTCTGTTTGGTTTTTTTTTGTTTTTTTTTTGTTTTTTTTTATGAAGATGACTTTTGTGCATTTAAAGAACCCCAAAAATGGTAATAAGTGTAATAAAAATTTTTTAATAAATTGGTAACAATTTTGCCGTTTTAGCACAAACTGAGCTTCAGTTGTGGCTCTGGGGAAGTTGCTAGGCCCACCTGGCCGTCTGCAGGGAATGTGAGAAGGGAATACATTCAGTTGGGTTATTTGCCCACTCGTACACGGGCAGCTGTCCCAGAATAGGCGGTTCATAGTCTAGACTTGCTTTTGTGTAGAGCGCTACAGGATGTTCTGTGCTGGGCACGGATCAGGGTGCAGAGAGACCCTTTAATTTGTGAGGGTGTTCCATGCAGTGTAATGTGGTAATTATCACATTCTAAGAGAGAATGTTAATTACTAACCTCCAAACATTAGGTGTTATATATTGATGTCAAGTATTTTCCAGATTTTGAGGATTTGGTGTGTATATATACATATAGTCCCTATCTTACAATACTGTATATACAATCTTATTGTAGAACTCCCTGAAACAGAGGGATCACCTGGTCCCATTTTTCATGTTTGGTTCTCATGAATTTATGTGACATTTCTCTCAGACAAGTTAAGGAGCTGAGACTTATTTAGCATTTGGCAGCTAAGCTCTGGGGCAGCAAAACGTGTCTTGCAGGAAACGGGTCTGGCTGGCGTCTCGGTAAAGTAAAAAAGTAGCTTTTTATACACCTTGCTGTAGTATGTAGTGCATGGGATTATAAAGTCAGTACTATGCAGACTTAAAGGGCATCTACGACCAGGATGAAGCATTGTATGCAAATGAGCCTTAGGGTTCCAGGCTCCATAGGTGTTAATGGAGCCTGGAGCCCCTCAGGCTCATTTGCATGCAATGTTTCATCCTGGTGGTAGATGTCCTTTAAAATAAATAAAACTGACACAGATTAAGTGGAAATGTATTGTCCCCTGGCTTTATTTACTAATTACCAATAAATAATTCAACTTTGCATCAAACAACTTCAACTTTGAAAAATACTTTGTTCATAAGAAACAAGCAAAAAGAGAATTTTAGACATAAACCTAAACTGAGTTATTTACTAACAGGGGAATTTCACCCGGGTATGCAAAACGAAGGCAGTTACAAGTAAAACAAACCATACAATTGGGACGGGGGTTTGGGCAAAATTAGGCAAATATCTAGAGTTTCTGAATAAAAGTGATCCTCTCATCATGGGAATTACAGTATTTAAAGGAAACCCTGGGCATGTGACAAAATACAGGTAGCCAAAAATCCCCTGTCAATGGGGACGAGGAGCAGAAACTCCATCCAGTGATAGGAAATCATTGGCCCCTGAGCCTACATATCATATACTGTCGCCTGCCGGGCAGACTTTGGCCCAGGCGACAACAGCCAAAGGTGGGAAACTCTTTTCCTGCTGAAATTACCTAAAGGCATCTAATATAGAGGACTAGGGTTCCATACATTGTAATGGGAGCACTTCCATAGATAACAGGGAGTTTCTCCTTTTTGTCCCTTACCCACAAGCAATATCAGACAGAATTCTGACACATTGATGGACCATTTGTGCTATGCACACATCTGGTGTTTTTCACAGTCCGATCTGATCCGATTCTAGAAGAGCGCAGCATGCTCTACTCTGATCCGAGTGTGAAATAATTACAACTCACATGCCATCATAGTGCAGTCAATTTTTCTTGCATGTATTTTAAGGAGGAAAGTCGGAGCCAAAAACTTTTCAGATCTTATGTGGAAATCTGACAACTTGGACGACATTGGGACAACAAAAATGGTTGGATAACACTAGGACACAAATTGGACCAAACATGGAATTGAAGCAGAGACATGGGGCTGAAAGCGTGCACCTGCTTCAGCCTCTGTTTTAGGCCACATACAGATGCCCGTGTGCTCCCCAAGTCAGAACCCAGATGTAGCACATAGCCTGGAGGAGGAAGGAGAAGTGGTAAGCTCTCCTCACCCCTTGCCATAGAAAGACGGCTGGCTTGGTCGCAATATGGTGAGACGCTGTGTGCTCACTGCACCGTCATCAGGTGCCATAGACCTCAATGCTGAGCCTATGTATACCAACAGAAGCCAGCGAGAAGTCCTGTGCTTGACCAGAGGGAATGACCAAGGTACTAGAAAAATAGGAAGAATCCACTCATCTGGATACACTGCTTCTCGAAGGAGATGACCTGTAGTGACACAGTCTTAATACCAAAATATAAAGTAGGATTGTCCAGCTCAAACAGGCATTTCACAAACTATGAGTAAAACAACTTCTTTCATGTAGACTTGCTAAAAATAGGATACATACTGACAAGGAAAGACGCACCAAAGCTCATAGCCATGGCTACAGAACTGGAGATGCAGAACGTTAAAGAAATACGTGGGAAATTGGATATCTTTCTGCAGTTTTCATATCTAACTATATCTTAAACTACAGTCTGCAACACACAGGACCACAACCCTGCGGTGTCTATAAAAGTGACTCATCTCACGCAAAAAGGTGACTCTTCTTTAATCATTTGTATATGATTTTGGAGGTAATTTTTTATATGTATTCTGGTAAGATTTAAACAATATAAACAAGGTAATTCTAGAAAAGATATTTCATAACCCACCTGAGGGTCTTCTAGTTGGGTGGGTAGAAATATGGTGACAGGTTCCCTATAAGCCGTGTTGTCCTGTGCAGGTTGGGGTATTCTTATCTTATGTATGGGCACCTCTAGATTGTAGTGACATTCGTTGTTGTTGTGTGGCTTTATACTGAGGAATGTCATTTATACCTCTAAGAAATGGGGAAACTTCCCCCTTCTCCTAAGGATGTGCATAGATAACATGTGTTTTCTCCAGCTCCGGTTTTACACGTATGAGAGGGAGCTGTATGAGCAAATGTTTCTCATCTGCCTATGAAGGCGTCTGTCCTAGTAACATTTTGTTAGGTGTGAGGATGCACACACAGCTACTGTCTGGAGAGGTGCAAATGAATGCCGTTTCCTCCTCCCTAATTTACCAAGCACCTCCTGGGCCTCCATTGAGCCTGAGAGAAAGGCTTCTGCTGAAGCTTGTTAGCGGGGACCTGTGATCGAAGGGTGACAAACCTGTGATCACATGGTACAGATGAGAATCTATTCATAGACAGCTGAGATAGCGGAATACTATCAACACTACGAAACATGTCTCGTAGCCTCAATATTTTTGTATACTACATTTTATCATCTATTAACCCAACTATTTGTACATTTTATGAGTTTTTATAATAAGCTGTTTAGGAAGGATTTGGAATTATAGCTGATCAAGCAGATATGTAATACTCCATTTCCCCTGCAGAGGTGCTGTAAGGAGTCTTTCAGGGAAGATTACAGATAATTGTCATAGGCCCTAGAAGTGGGACACAGGCGACTGGACCACAGGTGAACAGGTGGATCCCCTAGTGGGACCCTAAGCTGGTGGGACCCATGCCATGCATTAATAGTGCTTGACGAGGAACCCTCACTTTTCTTCATACAGATACTCAGCATACAGTAATCCTATATATTACAATAATAATATTAATTCCTTGATTTAATATTAATCAGAGATTACGCAGCGCTGCACATTCAGTCCCTGTCCCCATGGGGCTCACAATCTAATCAACCTCCAGGTCTGTTTGGGAGTGTGGGAGGAAACCGGAGGACTCTGAGGAAACCTAGTGAAAAAACACGGAGAGAACATACAAGCCTATAATTATATGGATAGATTATAAGGCAAACTGTACATGTAGCTGTACAGTGGTGGACCTCAAGATCAAATGTTACTGTAGGGCCTTAGGCATCCCAGTCCGACACTGGTGGGACATACTGTAAGCTTGTTGTTGCAATCAGAGATTGTAGCAATCAGAGATATGAATTTAATTTCTAATGGGAGATATAAAGATTCTGTTATCGGTCCCCAAGAGACCGTGGTGATGGACTCAAAAGTTAATAAGTTCCAAGCATTTATTATTTATTAAATATTTAACTTGGGGGGACATTATTATATTATGTAGTGAACAGGTCCATACATTCCAGTGATCTATTTATGCTTAAAAATATATTTATATTGATCACTTAACTTCATGTTTTCTATAATGTAGTGTTAGTGTGTATTAGGTAATTTACTAATATACATCTATTAATAGTTCTATACCACGTTCTTGAGATGTAAAGTAAAGCTCCTTGGTTCAGGAATGGCTTCCTCATAAGCTCTCTTTCCTTTCCATGAAATACAGACAGTCCCCGGGTTACGTACAAGATAGGTTCTGTAGGTTTGTTCTTAAGTTGAATTTGTATGCAAGTCGGAACCGTATACTTTATAATTGTAGTGCCAGGCAAAATTTTTTGGGTCTCTTTGACAATTGGATTTTAAAAATGTTGGGTTGTCATAAGAACCAGGATTAACAATTAATCTTAATTGCAGACACCTGTGATAACTGTTATAGCTATTTATAGTAGCCTAAGGCTAAAGTACAGTAAATTACCAAAATCCAGAGGTCCGTTTGTAACTAGGGGTAGTCTGTAAGTCAGGTGTTCTTAAGTAGGGGACCGCCTGTAGCTGGAAATGGTGGGTCATGTGATCCTAACTGTCCATGAACAAACTACCTTCCAGGACCTATTTAGGGGCACCACGGTGGTTCAGTGGTTAGCACTACAGCCTTGCAACACTGAGGTCCTGGGTCCAAGTCCCAACCAGGTAAACATTTGTTGTATGTTCTCTCCGTGTTTGCGTGGGTTTCCTCCGGTTTCTTCCCACACTCCAAAACATACTGGTAGGTTGATTAAATTGGCAAGCTCTGTGCAGCACTGCAGCATCTGTGAGCGCTATATAAATAAAGGAATTATTATTTTATTATTATTGTTCATGAATACTATCATAAGGTCCTGTATGGTTGTGACAACTTAAGATCACATAAGTGGTTCCCTGCAGACTACTAGTCACAGAGAGACCATGCACCCAGAAAAGAAAGAAAATGCTTTGGTGGGTGCTGGCGCTTCAGGTCTGCAGAAACAATATAAGGTTTACCATTTTCTGCTTGTCAACAAGTCTACAAATACAAATAGATAAATTGATGCTTTGCTGTCGTTCCTGATCCCTGAGAGCTGGCAGAAAGCTTTCTAGATGAGATTCATCCACATTACTTATCCACGGTGCCAGCCGCAGGGATGAATGACCTTGGTGCGTTTTCTAGACTGGACAGCATCCTGTGACTAGTTTGTGGCCATTGCTGACCCACATAGCTCCATGTTTATCCTCTGCAGCTGATAGGAAGTGCCTGGAATTTATCCAAGGAACCAGAATGTCCTGGGCAGTTCACACAATGGAGCCATACACGGCTCCCACAATGCCCCTGTGTTCCAGACAGATGTCTGTACTTAAAGAGCGGGCACTGCAGGGCGCAGGGGGACAGTGGAGAGCAGTATGTGGAGGCTTAATATCCTCCCTAATAGCCGGCTACATAAGCCTTGTTATATGTATCAGCGGATCTGCTAATGGCTCATTAGTTTTATGGATGGGGGGGGTTCGATTACTTCCGTTTCCCTAAATCCATTTTCCTAGCCTTGTTCCCTTTTTCGTTTTAACACATTCGTATCAAAGCCTCCAACACCTTACATTGCCTATAAAGAGTTTGTCGAGCTTGAAACAAGTTGGGAGAAAATTTAATTTGAAGGAAGATTAAATCCCGCTGTCAGCCCCTTTAAAAAATATTTCCTTCAAAACAACTGCATAAAACCAGAATGGATGTGACAGGCGACAAAGGACGTAAAAGCCATCGCAGGGGGATGTAAACCTTACTATGAAGGATGAAGCCACGTTTGTTGTTTGATTAATCTTAATTAGGTTTAATAGACTAACAAAAAGTTAATTATATGGATTGAATTTACATATTTATGCATAGACAATAAAGCAAATAAAGATCTGCAGATTAATGGCTCTTTTATAATGAATAGAAGGCTCCACTGCAGGCTACTGCAGATGTCAGCAAATCTACCAGAGTATAAGAGGAGGTATCATTGTGATCCTGTCACTGTCCTCAATATTGTAGGCCTTAAAGCTCATCACAGGTTCCCCTTAAAGGGATTGTACCAACTTCAAATTATTTTTCCCTATCCTGGTGGTAACAATTGATCAGTCTGCTGGGACCCGACCAATCACATCATGCTTGATCTGGCTCTTCATTCAGTAAGGGAGAATGGGACTCCTCTTCTGAAGACCGGAGTGGTCCCAGCATTCGGACCCCCCACCAATCAGATTGTTATTCCCTATTTTGTGTATAGGACATAAACAAAATTGGTGCAAGCATTTTTGTCCACTGGTGAAGCAGAACGTAGCAAGGCTTATAATTAGAGATGAGCGGACCCGACATTCGCATTCGACCGCTTGACCGCGTCCAAACATCCAATCCAGCAACTAGCTATGGCCATGATTGGGCTGTTTGGACGCCTATCCGTCAATACACTCATCTCTACTTCTAAAACAAAATAAGAGGATACTGGTACTATAAATTACATGTGGGTCCTTGGTACCGATTCCGAACCAAATTCCAGGACCTTTATACCAGATCTCTGCAGATAGGAAAGTACCAAAGTCTGAACACAGTTTTACATGGACATAACCAATAGTTTTTGTGCCTTACTACTAGAATCATTTCTATGATAATAGGTTCATGGGGTCAAATATTAGAAAGCCTGGAGATCTCTTTCCAGCCCAGTTTCTTTGGTCGAATCTTCCTTGTTATGTTGTATGTAGAGCTCAGCCGCTGCACGTGCACCTGCTACCAGTGTCCAGCACCAAGGCGATCACAGGGGATTGGTAATAGGATTTAATAAGGTTGTTTTAGTATTCTACACATTGAAGGATTCAGCTTTAGGCCCAAACTACATCAGCTATAATATTTATTATGTTGGACATATTCCTACTTTTACAATTTACCCAGTAAAGGCAGTAAGGGGACCCAACTGGTATTAAAGCAGGCTGTACACAAGCAAGTTTATTCTGACAAAATTGTCTGCAGGATTTGTTGGCTCAAACCTAAAACTACCGAACTGAATTTGGTAGTTCAGTTCATATCAACAGTTCTACTTTCAGGTCAGTAAATCTCACACATGCATGGAACTAATTCCAGTAATTGAATTCAACTTGCTGAGGGGCGACAAGGTCCTACAAATACTTTTGCCTATGCAGGTGTTGTTTCGTGTCTCATAGAAGAAAATGGGTGCACCAAAGAGTTAAGCTGTAGGTCCCTCTGTATGATGTATTGGATGTCACTAGTCAAGTGAATAACCCTAATAGTTCAGCAACCCCTATACAAAGGCAATGTCTAGATATGTGATTAGTGCAGGGGCGTAACTTCAGTGGTAGCAGCCGCTATGGGGCCCGCAGTGTCAGGGGGGCCTGTCATCTGACCTGACACTATATAATAGAGGATGTGCACCATTATATACATGTTATGCTGCGCACTGTGCCGCAGAACATCTATATAACATATATATTTGTGTGTATCTGTGATGTGTACATTATATGCTGTATATATGTGTGTAAGAGTATAAATGTTTGTGTATGAATGCAGTTTGCCTGTGTAGTGTGCAGGGGGCGCCAGATTTGGGATTTCTGGCACACGTTCTTTGTGAATCTGGCGCTCTCTGCACAGCTCCGACAGAGTGCACCAATTTTTTGTTTGGTGCACCTTTAACATAGAGCGTTCAACACAATTCTGTTGGACCTTGCATCTTAAATGTGTCCAACTGAGCACCATAACGCTCCCATAATTTGTGTTGCATGATGACTAGTGCAGCTGTGACACAAAAGGGTCGCGTGTGACACAAATGTGGTGCAGACACTTCTTAAATACCTGTGCAAGCAGTTTGCACTAAAAAGGACATGCAAAGTCTGACCGAAAACTGGCACACATCCCTTCGTAAATGTGCCCTAGTATGTTAATTTGTTTAGGTATATAAATGTGCATGTATATATATATATATATATATAACATTCAGTTTCATTAATTTGCCATATGTATACACATTTCTTCAATTGGATACAGAATTATTAAATTTTTTTAATAAATGCCAGAGTGCGGGGTGGTTGTATCTGAGGAAGCCATCTTGTTTCTTTGTGACAGCATAGGCACATTTATGAGAAATTATCTTCACACAGAAACATTTTTTTTATTAACATCCAATTGAAGAAATGTTTACACATGGCAAATGAATTAAATGTGGATGCCCGGATGGGAGTACCCCTTTAAGTGGGAAGGGGGACCTCATTAAGAAGTCTGCTATGAGGCCCTGCCTCAATTAGTTACGCCCCTAAATCAGTGGTACTACTGATCATCCCCTCCCTATATAGTTGCTGAGCTGTGAAAGATATCCTATAAATCTAATGACCACAGGTAGTAATTAAAGGACATCTATCACCAGATCAATGATTGTAAACCAAACATACAGACATAGTGGTGTGTGCCCCCTCTGGCAGGATCCGATGTTCTTTTAGCTTCTTTTGCCCTTGTTTTTAAGAAAAGGGTGCTTTAAAAATTATGCAAATGAGACTGAGGGGCTCCAGGCTCCATTAACTCCTATGAAGCCCCTCAGGTTAATTTGCATAATTTTAAAAGCCTTTTTTTCTTAAAAACTAGGGCATAAGAAGCTAAAAAAAGAGCAGATCCTGCCAGAGGGGCACACACCAGTATGTCAGTGTGCTTGGTTAAAATTCTTGATCTGGTGATAGATGTCCTTTAAAGAAAGCGCAGCCTGTGACTTCTAGTGCCTTTTGCTTGCTAGCATTGAAATGAAGGACGCAGGCAGCGACATTGCAGGGAGACGTAAGCGGCAGCTGGTTATAAGCACCTGATTCCAGCCCCTTTTGTAATTCCACAGTCGCTGTAATAACAGGCTTGCCGCGTGAATGGACATTGTTCACAACAAAGCGAGCTGCTGAAGACGCTGTAGAAATGATTTCAGATGCGCACACTTGTAGCGCGCCTCAATCCACTCGAGCCACAAGGCTCTGCTGTCAGTGTCTGGTCGATAGATGAGGAGCGTGAAGACGCTATGGCAGTTTGCGTGCGGGGGCGTTTGTATGTTTGTGTAATTTATTTATATATACCGCCAACTGTGGAGGAAAAGCTTTAGAAGATTACAACAAACAAAGGGTGCGATGTGACAAGTCCTGTAGCAACAGAGGTGCCTAATATTCTAATATACACAAGCAAATATTAGGATTCTCCATATAGGAATGATTCATCGCTGATACAACTCGTATAATCCGGACAGGAGTGCAATAGTTAACTGCATTTGTCTTACTACATTGAATTTGTAGTAAGGCATCACGTTCAGATCCTACATCTTGTTGTCTAGCTAATCTGTAAGTGGCGACCTGTGAATAAATATTTTTGCAGTATTAAATATCAATTTATAACCAGCAGTTTTTTTTTTTTTTAATACGTAAACGGTTCCTGTTGTAATAAAATATGAGGCATAGGTCAGTCACTCGACTACATATCCCATATACACTGACTGGGGTGAAATCCTGCTACATGGGCGGCACGGTGGCTGAGTGAGCAGCACTTCTGCCTTGCAGCGCTAGGGTCCTGGGTTCAAATCCCACCCATGTCAACATCTGCAAAGAGTTTGTAGGCTCTCTCTGTGTTTGTGTGGGTTTCCTCCGGGTCCTCCGGTTTCCTCCCACACTCCAAAACATACTGTTAGGTTGTTTAGATTGTGAGCCCCATGGGGACAGGGACCAATTTGACATGCTTTGTGCAGCTCTGCGTAATCTTTGTGCACTATATAAATAAAAAATTAATATTATTATTACATGGATGTGAAAAGAGGTTGGGGGTCACTTTGTAATCCATAATGGGGCTTGGATTGCTTTAGTATTCAGATCTTAGGCTATTTAGGTAGTCCGATAGATCTGTGAATCAGAATTTGGTGTGATGTTTTCCAGGACTCCCAGAACATGAAGAGTGAAAGGGGGTCATCTTAACGGTAGTGACTATAGCACATGTAGCACTGCTGACCTCTATGGTATGGATTGGCGGTGAAAAGATATCGGAAGAACCAGGGGTTAAAGGGAAATGGTGAGCGCTTAGGTCACATATAAAGTAAACATATGCATTTAGGCCACAGATTTTCCATGCTTATGATGCAGGATATTTTACTTACATTTAACTACCTGGAAATAGGACACTATGTATACTCTGCTCTGCTCCTCCTGCTCTATAACATGCTGCCTGTAGATAGGATACTATGTACAATCTGCTCCCTTCGTCCTGCTCTATAACATGCTGCCTGTAGATAGGACACTATGTCCAATCAGCTCTGCTATGCTGCTGGCCGATAGGACACTATGTACAATCTGCTCAGCTCCTCCTGCTCTGCTATGCTGCTGGCTGATGGGACACTATGTACAATCTGCTCTGCTCCTCCTGCTCTGTAACATGCTGCCTGCAGATAGGACACTATGTGCAATCCACCCTGCTCCTCCGCATTGCTATCTTCTGTATGTTGCCCTGTCTTTTCCTCGGTTTATACTGCAGGACATAATTTCTTCCCTTGCCTGTAATAGTATGCTAGCTTACAAGAGGGAAGCATTTCCATGAGAACATTGCAGCTCTCACATAATGATGCTGAGCAATCACCACTTGTGTGTTTCATTAAACAGAGCAGTGAGATTCTGCCCTAAACATCATTATGCAGTATGTATGAGGATGGAAGGAAGGCCCATTGCGTATAGCAGATCCCTCTCATCGCTGCTGCGACTTGTACTTAGAATTTAAACAAGACACATTTCATCAAATAGAGGAGGCTTTGTTCTCTGCGGGGAATCGAGATGAATAGATGCATGTTGTTGTTCCTTTGTTTTCCCATATCACTCCGGTCGAGATAAGAAAACTCTATCTGATGCTACTGTAATCGGCGGCAGCCAAAGGAAAGTGAGCAAGAACACAACAGAGCGGCAGGCAATGGATTCTTATGGCTTTAGGATAGGAGGGTCATCTCTTAATGTGGTCAACGAGATGCACAAGTGTTAAGCCTTTCACAGGTTCCTCTTCCTCTTCTGGTCTTCATGTAGTCAATCTCTTCTAATCTCTTCTTTCACAAGTTCCCTATGATAATTTATGCTAAAAAAGAGAATAAACTTTTTGTGTGGTGATTGGTTGCTATTAAGAAACACTTAGCGATGGTGAAAGGTTAGCGGACAATTGGACATCTGCTGCTCTGGAAGTGACATCTCAATATATGTCTCACTGAACAATATCACTAACTTCACATCTGCATCACATATTCTAATAATAGCGCATACAGATTACGCAGCGCTGCACAGATTTGCCAAATCAGTCCCTGTCCCCAATGGGGCCCACAATCTAATCAACCTACCAGTATGTTTTTTTTGAGTGTGGGAGCAAACCAGAGGTACCAGAGGAAACCCATACAAACACGGAAAGAACTCTTTGCAGTTGTTGACCCTGGGACTTGAACCCAGAGTAAAATCACACACGAAAAATTCTTGTGTTAAATTTTTCTAGATATTCTGTGTTGATATTCGTAGTTTTACCATTGTCCTTCCTCACCTTCAACTATTCAAAAAAGTGGAAAGTTTGCCTAATGCTCTGTTTTTACCAGTCACAGCATTTCCCACATTCCTGTTGATAACACTAAAACATGGCACAACCCATTTGAAAGGTGAATGGCAGACTCCAGTTCCCTCTTCTATACCTCTGAATTACGATAGTTGCAATTCACTACACAATCTTAAGGATTCGAAGACTATAATTGAACTTTACCATATTGGCTGGATGTTACAGCTGACACTTACTGCAGAAGAAGCAAGAGCAGCTCCTGACTCTGCATCATCAATGTTACAGCTGACACTTGCCGCAAAAGACACATGAGCAGCTCCTGACTCTGTATCAACAATGTTACAGCTGACACTCACTGCAGAAGACACAGGAGCAGCTCCTGACTCTGCATCATCAATGTTACTACTAACACCTACCGCAGAAGGCACAGGAGCAGCTCCTGACTCTGCATCATCAATGTTACAGCTGACGCTAACTGCATAAAGCACAGGGGCAGCTCCTGACTCTGCATCATCAATGCTACAGCTGGCACTTACCGTAGAAGGCACAGGAGCAGCTCCTGACGCTGCATCATCAATGCTACAACTGGCACTTAGCTGTAACATTGATGATGGTTCCTGTGTCTTCTGCGCTGACACTTACCGTAGAAGGCACAGGAGCAGCTCCTGACTCTGCATCATCAATAAAAAGTAACTGTAAATAAAGTAGCGTACACCTGTCAGTTTTGTACTGAATGTGTTTGTATTAATGACATCCCTTATTCTTGTAATACATATTATTCCATGTGCTGATGTAGCCAGATTCTACATATTCTATATTATCTTTATTAATTCATTTATTGATGTGTCGATGACTATTCTCATACCACTGTCTCCTGTGTAGCAGTAGACACTCTGTAAACATATCTTTGGAGATGTTCATGGAAACAGTGGGTTCCGGTATAGCAGCTCCTTTTATTTTGATGGCACTTTTAGGGATTTAGCGGGTAGTTTATCTCATTTGTAATGCAGGACAAAGTCTTTACGAGGCAGGCGATGGCAGAGTCTTCCTGCTGTCAGCGTGTAACACTTCTTCCTGCCCTCGCTGGGAGGTTTCTGCTGAATCCGCTGCCTCATTTGTTATGTGAAACTGAGGTCTGTTTGCAGCCAACTGATCTCGACAAATAAGAAAAATTTGGCTACTTAGCATTCAGCATGGGGAATGTATTTGTTCCATTAAACAAGAAAATGAACTCGAGGGGCTCAAGAGCTGAGCTTATCATTTATTAATCTGCCTTACAAAGAACACACAACGTTGATTCTTGAGGCAGAGACCAAGCTATGTAAGCTCCGTGCTCGATGCCACACTTCTGTGACCTTGCTTGGGATCAGCCTGCAACACTTGCCGTTTGCTACTTATCAATTATGTACAATGTTCAATATAATTCTGTGTAGGACAAATGGAGGTCCCGATGATTATAAAATCGCAAAATGTATTTGACCAAGTACAACCCCTTACAGTGCACTGGATGAAGTGGATTGAAGTTATGGAGATTTTGAAAAAGTTCTAGACACTTTTTGTGTCTGATAATTAAACGTATATACTAACAGCTATGATGGGTGCTCCTTGTTTATGGACTTCACGTAGTGAAGACAATATGGTACAGCTACCGTTTTAAAATGCCAGTATCTCATGAGACATGTAAGCAAATTGTAATTGGAAGTAGGTTTGGGACCCACCATTATTGGTGGTCGTCGACCCAGACGGGTTTAGAAACAAGCCAAGGTCTGGACAGGCATAGTTCTAGTGGAGATGTGGCCAGGGAGGGCAATTCTGATTTGCAGTTAAGCTAAGGTTGTAATGGAGGGTCAGATGAACATAAACACAAAACAACAAATCGTAAAGCAAGACATAGTCAGAAACACTAAAGTCGGTCAGCAGCAGATCAGATTTTGAAGTGGAGGCCTTGTCATGGGAGAGTTGGCCACCAGGTAGTGAACGTGAGTTGAGGTTATACCAATGGACATTTCTAAACGTTTTTTAAGGGGTTGTCCATCCTTTAAAATGATCTATCCTGCTGAGGGTGGGGGCTGTAAAAACGAAAAAAAAAAAAAAAATTAATGCTTACCTTCTTCATCACTCCGAATGTCCAACTACTGCTGCTTGCCTGCTACAGCATTAGATTCAATGCTGTAGCAGGTGCACAACAGTGGACAGGAGTGTGTGCCCTACTCTGTAAACAAACAGCGGCACAGTAGCGAAAGATGCAGCATCTGATAACATGAATTACAGAAAATCTTTTCTAATCAAATTATCTTCCTGTCTCCACAGTGGCAAGGTGAAACTCAGGAGTTCTGCCCAAGTGCCAAGATCATTCTTGTAGGCTGTAAACTTGATATGAGGACAGATATGAACACTTTACGGGAACTATCCAAACAGAGACTTATCCCCGTGACACACGAACAGGTAAGGCTCTCTGAGGCTTCTCATTGTGATTGTTATAGAATATTTTTTGGTTGTTAAGGTTTATTAAACTTTTCTATTCAAAAAGTTAAAAAAAAAACGCTTAGAGGGGTTGTTCAGAAGTTTAAAAACTTTTATACACAGCTGGTTGGGCTGTTTAAAACTTAAACATCTGAACAGCAGTTCATCTGGGTGCCGTCCATCACAGATGGGTGCTGCAGTCCCGACTATATCTGCACAATTACTACAGAAATTAACGCTGTAGCAATCATGTGCCTGTGGTCGGGACAGCGCCATCGACCTCTGCAAACAGAGAGCCAACAGTAATGGGTGGCACGCAGGTGAAAAGGAGCCCCAGAGGAGGTGAGAATGTGATGGTTATTTTTTAGATGTAGATAACCTTCCCACATATATACATATTTTTAAAATCCTATGTGAAAAATACCAAATAGTGTATTTTTTCACATTTTTGGATCAATTTGTGAATTATATGCAGAAATAAACATTCAATTAATACAACTATCCTATCAAGTCATTTCAGGTTTTATACAGGTCTGGAAAAAAAGTAAAATTTGTTATGATATGTAAAGCTGTTCGAAAGATACTGAAGAGCAGAACATTGGATATCAATATGTCTATGAATCCATAAAAAAATTCTGTTATAATGTTGTGTCTTCCTGGAATCAGAATAAGATTATGCTAATAATGCAGCCTCAGGCTGTGTGGCTATAATGTCAACATCTAGGGCATTAAGATTTTATGTAACACACTCTGAAAGTTTTTTTTTTTTTTTTGTCAAAGTTGGTTGTCCAATAATACACATCAAGAAGGAGATTTATCACAAGTCTCTTAGAGCAGAACTGTTCTAGTTGCCCATGACAACCAATCAGAGCTCGGCTTTCATTTTCCCACAGCTGTTTATAAAAATATAGCTGAGCTCTGATTGGTTTCCATGGGCAATTAGAACAGTTTTACCTCAGAAACTAGATGATAAATCTCCCCTAGGGGCCTATCCACAGAATAAGAACTTTGCATGATCATTAGGTCTGTGGGCAATGGAAACATTTTAATAACTGTTCAGATCTTAAAATATGACTTGAGAAATTATCCTGTCTTTATTAGAAATGGGTATAACAGTGTGCTATTATTTCTGCTACTATATAATACTAGATTTTATTAAAGTACAGATAAAAGTATTATACATGTGCCAAAAATGCTAGAGATGGGAATCCTGAGAAACTGTGTTCCTAAAATGGAATGACCCGGCCTGTGTTTACACAGTTCCCACACTTCATTCCTTCCATGTCCTAATCCACATCCCCTCTGTCCCTGTACAGAGGACGTTTACATTCCCATAAGTAAAGCTGGCCCTAAAACCATGTTTTCTTCAGCCGATTTACAGCAGACTAAACAAAAAATGACAAAGAGAAAATGGTATTTATTCCATGTATAAAGAATCTGCCTCGCAGGCGGCGAAAACGTAACCATTGCCTGTGAAGCTTTTGTGGATGTTAAGAGCAGCTGCAGTGTGACCACAAAGACCGCCGCATACAGAAATATTATTATTTTAGGTGTTAACCAGAATAAATGTTCAGCTGCTCAACTAAATTTTATTATGAAGCTTCTTTTATTTAAAAAAAAAAAAAGTGATTACCGTATACTGAAGTATAAGCCGACCCGAGCAAAAGCCAAGGCCCCTAATTTTACAACAAAAAAACTGGGAAAACCTATTGGCTCGAGTATAAGCCGAGGGTGGGAGATGCATTGGTCACAGCCCCCCCCAGTATACAGCCAGCAAGCCCCCAGTAGTATATAGCTAGCCAGCCCCCTGTGGTATATAGCTAGCCAGCCCCCTGTGGTATATAGCTAGCCAGCCCCCTGTGGTATATAGCTAGCCAGCCCCCTGTGGTATATAGCTAGCCAGCCCCCTGTAGTATATAGCCCAATCAGCCCCCTCTAGTGTATAACCTGCCAGATTTATGGCTATATGGGATGCACCCAAACCCTTGTGACTAAAGATATCCAAAGACCTTTTAATCACATATGATACCAGTGTTCTTACATAGTAGGTAAGGGGTCCTGTGGCATATTTCACATTAGTTTCCAGGAAGTTCATGATCAGGGGCGTAACTTAGACAGTGCCCCATAGCATACTTTTGAATAGGGCCCCCGTACCCCTTACAAAAAATTATACATATTTTTATTCTTATACATGTGAGTTACAATTACACACATCTATATACTTATATACATACAAATACAGCATGTATACACTTACAGCATAAACATATATACAGTATAAATATACCACTTATACATACAGCATAAATACACATACATACAGTACCATATATACACACACACAGCAAATATACACATACATACACTTCCATATACTCACTTACAGCATAAACATATATACAGTATAAATATACCACAAATACATACAGCATAAACACACACACATACAACAAATATACACATACATACAATTCCATATACACACCCAATACCCCAGATGCCGTGGCCCCCTGATACTGTAGGCCCCATAACAGATGGCTGCTACCCCTGTAGTTACGCCCTTGTTCAGGACTCAAGTTCCAGGTGACATTGGCACTAAGGAGGAAGGGCAAAGAGACTTGCCAGCTCTCAGTCCATATATTATATATATATTTCTTTTGCCAAAATAAATCTGCAGCACCTACTTAAATGAGTTTTTCTAAAACTATGTGCAGATTCTAGACCTTTCCCCATCGCACACCATATCCTCTAACAATAAGTTTTATAGTAATAATATAGAAAGGGATATTCCCAGCAAAGTGAAAAATTGCTTAATTATATATCATACTGTTCTCGTTTGCGAAATGTTAATTCATTACAGTATAAATAAAATTATATTATCTCTCTTTATAAGTTGACATAAAATAGCAGAAAATATAAAAGATTCATTATAATTGTCTTGGAATTGGAGGGGGGGAGCATTGGCTCATTATTTGACCACATAAAGACACAGATTGGATGTAGCTTGGTAGTATATACTGGGATACTGTGGTCGTGAATACATGGCATCCTATGTTGTAACTACAGGATGAGGCAAAATGGGATTCAACTAAATCAACAATGTATCTCATGGCTTTGTGAGGCATAATACTGTAGCGGCCATCTTCCTTATACCTTGGCTACCGATCATGTAACCTCAATTATACCCAGTCTAATATTAGGCCTTGAATAGACAGGTCACTTTCTTCCACAAAGTCTACTCTCTGAGCTTCTGCTTTAAACTGTCCAACTAGCTAAAAGTTGGTATGTCCATGTTCATTTAAAGGGAATTTTTCACCAGGAATGTGATTTTTAGCTGGTGGCAGGTTCCAATTGCCTATGCTATGCTGATTTTAAAAATGCCTTTGTCAGCAATCTAAATCATTTCAGTACTTTAGAGAAGTTAATTTCACATTACCTGGCTCCCTCCCAGTGGTGTGTGGTGAGTCCCCTGCGGAGGGGCAGCTGCAGTGAGTCCCTTGTGTCAGTCTTCTCTACTCCACTCATGTTACTCCAGTCATGTAACTGCCATGTGTATTGAGCAGGCAGGGGAGAGAGGAGGATGGCGTTAAGTAGAGGAAGAATGCATGGGGAGACCGAGACACAGGCTGCTGCAGCAACCCCTGCCCCGAGACTCGGCATACACTGCTGGCAAGGAGCTGGTAATGTGAAATAAACTTGCATAAAGTACTGAAAATCACATTTCTAGTGACAGGTTTACTTTAATACAATGTTTAGATACTGAAAAAGACATATTTAGGGGTCTGATGGGTTAGTAAAAGAAACAGTGGGTTAGTTAAAGAAACAGGGATCCACAAAGCGCCAAAGAAACTGCTGGTTGCCTAGTCTGATCTTTTTCTCCAAATGTTTTTGGCTCGTCACAGAGTTTACAAAGGTATACTGCATTCCATGAACCTATTGCTACAAACATGGGTGGCCCGAGTCCTCCTTTGTGAAGCCAATAATAGCCACCTTAAACTGTAGTATGCATATAGCCTGTATGATTTCATAAAGTAATAATTTTCTTTCTCTTATTCCAGGGTAGCACTCAGGCCCGTCAGATTGGAGCCGTAGCCTACGTAGAATGTTCCTCTAAGGTGTCGGAGAACAGCGTGAGGGATGTCTTTCATGTCACCACCTTGGCGTCTGTTAACCGCATTCACAAGAACCTCAAGCGCAGCAACTCCAAGAGGGGACTGAAACGTGTCTCGCAGCTTCCTGGACGGACTGAACTATTAAGCGAGACCGAAATACGCAAGGACCGCGCCAAGAGCTGCTCTATCATGTGAAACGTGCCTATTGGCTGTAAATAGAGTGTGTAGGGGTCCTCTCTACACAGTATTACGGGCATCCAATCCACAGAAATGGCAGCCTTTGCTTAGGCCAGTGTTGTGTAACCATAGTTAGACGCTGGTCTGTGACTGTTACGGTTATTTCTGGATTGCCGTAGGGAAAAAAAAAAATGGTGATATAAACCAATTAACAAGTAACAGCGCATTAAGAGTTTGCTTTTGTCCTGCTGATTCTGTCCCCATCAATGTATTTATATGCACACACAGTTCACGCCCATTGTACAGAGCATAGAGGAGGCGTCTGTGTAAAGCCTATGTAACGTGTGTATATATGTATGTATGTTTATATGTATATATACACACACACACACAGATGACGCACATTGTGTTATGGAGAGGTGTGGAAGGTTGTGTCGGTTTGAGAATTGAAGCATTGTTGTAATCCAAAAAAGTATAATTAAAATCAATTTATTGTTACAAAGTTGCAGCTTCTTCCATTTCTGTTCTGTTAATCCTTGTATACATCGCTTGCAACTCTCTTTTGGGGACTCCATATGGCTGAGCAGTGCTATCCTCAAACCCTTATCTGTAAACCATGGGGCAGATCTGACAAGGTGCTTCCACCAGTTTTGATTAATATGGGAACGAGCAGCTATCATTCTATCATGTATGACGGCCTACAAGAGATTTTTCCACCATAACAAATGTTGCAAATGGTGGCTGCTTTTTTCGTGAGGATTTGGAATTTATGTAATTAAAGGGGTTGTCCGAGTTCTGAAAAAAAACTAAGGGTGGCCGGGAGGGCGCTGCTTAAAAAAATAAAGTCCTACTTACCTTCCGGTGCCCTCCGGTATCCAGCGCAGCTGTTGCTCCGGTCCAGGCGCCATGTAAACAAACATGGCCGCCCGAGCAGCGCTGGACTCCGTGGCCGGCCAGAAGCTGAATCCAGCACTGCTCCGGCGGCCATGTTTGTTTACATGGCGCCCAGAGCGACAGCAGCGCTGGATACCTGAGGGCACCGGAAGGTAAGTAGGACTTTATTTTTTTAAGTAGCCCCTCCTGGCCACCTTTAGTTATTTTCAGAACTCTCGGACAACCCCTTTAATTACTTGTATATCATTTGGACCACCAATAATAATCAGTCCAGTTCAGGACACATAATGGGTCTCCAATACAACAAGGTCCTCGAGATCCAGTAGTAGCTAAAAGAGGTGTGGTTTTCCTTATCCCATCCTCGGAAACTTATTTACATATTTTCCCAGAATCGCCTAGTGGAGCGTCAATGGCTATAGGTCTCCACGCGCCTCTTACTTCCTGTCCTCCTCAGCCAGAGATTCCTGACCATAAAATGGCTGCAGATGGAGGGTCAAGGGATCCTCTTGCCAGGACCTTTATCTTGTATTCATGAATACTATCATAAGGTCCTGGCAGGGAAATTGCTCTTGGACAATAAGAGATCACATGAAATATTGTGAAATGACCCTTCATCTGCGGCCATTTTATGGACAGGAATCTCTGGCTGATGAGGTAAAAGGAGAGTTCACTTTACATATCAAGAAATCGGAGCAGAACTATTACTAGATGTATATTGGTAAATTACCTAATATCCTGCCCCTTACACTTACACACACATCAAAATAACATGAGGTAAGTGGTCAACCTCTTTAAGGTTCAGGAAATAGTTGACCTACTGTATCGAAAGAACCAATACACTGCGCCTCCCCTTCTAAATAGACAGATCAAAGAAAACCCAAATGAGTGTGAAAATCTTGAACCAGTGTAAGGGTACCATCAACAAAATGATGCGCCAAGAGTTGGATCTGCACAATTTTGATACTCCAATATGGCAACACCCTTTTATTTCCCAACCAGCACGATAAGGAAAAATGAGAAATCTCACTTACGGACTTAAAGTTTCTCCAACCACCAGTAATTTCTTTCCTGCGACTGGATTACGTTACTTTATATATTTACTTCACTTTCAAAGATACATTGACCTTTTATATCACACAAGATATGGAATCTGACTTGTAAGATGGGAAGAAAATATGAGCCTCTATTAGGCAGAGATAACAGAAAAGCTCCTTCTAAATCTATGCATTAGCAAGCTGGGTTATGATGGACTGGCGCAGTAATGGGGGTCACCTGTGGCAGGCCGGAGTTCATCGGGATTACTTTCTCCCCCATCCTGTCCTACAGATCTTAAATCAGTCTTTTCTTTTTATTTCTAAATTGCAATGGCCTTTTCAAGGACGCCACACTAATGAGATTTAGATGGCACACAATGTAATATCCTAAAAGGGAGAGTGGAGCTCCGATAGGAAGAGGCTTAATGTGACTTGTTTATGGGGGTCAGAAGGTGAAGCAGTGGAAGCGCGGTGTCTTCCAGCTGAATGAATACACAGTACAGGATGAGAGATCTGTAGACAAGGCTCTTGGCTGTAGAAGCGGCACATTCATACAACGTCTTTCTTGTAGCGGTAAAATAAATGTATTACATAAACTACAAATGGACAACCCAGGACATCAAAATAGGTGGCATGTATTACAAAACGTCTTAAGATTTTATAGGTACAAATAAGCCAGATATAGACATCACTGTCTGCAGGCAGTAGCTCTGGTGAATACAGGTCCCATGCCGAGTGCTCACGTATCACAAAAATAGATGTGCACTAGTCATTTGTAGAAGAGTGTAAATTTGTATTGTTATTACAAAAAAATAAAGATCCGAATGAATGAAATATTCTCATTGAATAATTGTTCTGAACAAAGTTGAATGTGCTGACACTAAAATCACAAAAACAATCAATGAAAAATCACAGTATTTAACCAAAGGAGACCTGGAATTGGATTCACACAGAAAATCAAAGTGGAAAAACACACTACAAGCTGATGTAACTTTGATGTAATGTCCTAAAAACAGGTCAAAATGAGGCTCAGTATTGTGTTTGTCGCCTCCACGTGCTTGTATGACCTCCCTACAACGCCTCGGCATGCTCCTGATGAGGTTGCAGATGGTCTCCTTAAGGCATCTCCATCCAGACCTGGACAAAGGCATCCACCAACTCCTGGACAGTCTGGGGTGTAAGGTGTCGTTGGTGGATGGAGCGAGACATCATGACCCAGATGTGCTCATTTGGATTCAGGTCTGGGGAACGAGTGGGCCAGTCCATGCCTTCAATGCCTTAATCTTGCAGGAACTGCTGACACACTCCAGCCACATGAGGTCTAGCATTGTCCTGCATTAGGAGAAACCCAGGGCCAGTGGCACCAGTAAATGGTCTCACAAGGGGGCTGAGGATCTCATCTCGGTACCTAATGGCAGTCAGGCCCCTCTGGCGAACACATGCAGGGATGTGCGGCCACCACACACCAATACTGACCCACTGCCAAACCGGTCATGCTGAAGGATGTTGCAGGCAGCTCCAGACTCTGTCATGTCTGACACATGTTTTCAGTGTGAACCTGCTTTTATGTATGAGGAGCACTGGGCGCCAGTGGCGAATTAGCCAATCCTGGTGTTCTCTGGCAAATGTCAAGTGTCCTGCACGGCGTTGGGCTGCGAGCACAACCCCCTGCTGTGGACGTCGTGCCCTCATACCATCCTCATCGAGTCAGTTTCTAACTGTTTGTGCAGACATATGCATATTTGTGGCAGCTGGAGGTCATTTTGCAGGGCACCGGCAGCTCTTCTTGTTCCTCCTTGCACAAAGGTGGAGGTAACAGTCCTGCTGCTGGGTTATTGCCCTCCTACGGCTACCTCCACGTCTCCTGGTGTACTGGCCCATCTCCTGGCAAATCTTCTGGCCACAGCTCGCATTGTCCATCTCATGCTACCACGAGTGTGAAAGCACCACCAACATTCATAATTGACAAAAACAGCCAATAAGCATTGGTACTGAGAAGTAGTCTGTGGTCCCCATCTGCAGAACCGCTCCTTATTGAGTGTGTCTTGCTAATTGCCTGTGAAATTGATTGTCAATCAATGTGTTGCGTCCTAAGTGGATAGTTTGATTTCACAGAATTTTTAATTAACTTCAATTTATAAGAGTTCCCTATAATTTTCTGAGCAGTGTACATAGCCAATAGCTGATGTAAAATATATGAGAAGTCTCTCGCATTTTATCTTGATATAATCTGCATTCGCTCATAGAATCAATCATTTACATGCAGAACATTTAAATTATTACAAGTATTTTAAATTTTTCTGATCTCTGATAAAATGGAAACTAAAGAGTGGCCGCTTCTTAAATAGGGCACTTCTCCGTAGAGCTGTGGCTTAAGCCTTTGCTCTACAACAAAAGCCTTGTGTATGTCTGTGCCAATGTAGTTATCGGCGCCTTCAGCCATTCGTGATGTCACTGTGAACACTGTGCCCCCTTCATAGGCAAAATATCAAAATTCAAATGTAAAGCGCAAATGTCATCCAAGTTTCATACTATGTAAATAAGCTTTTATTTGATTTAATATTATGTCATTTATCTAATAATCTTTTCTTCTGTGCCTTCATCCAGCGGTCCTGATACTACACACGAAGGGACTTCACTAGTAACTGGTAAAGGCAAGACATAAGAGTGGAGAAAGCCACAGCACTCGGTACGGTTCAATTCCAAGTCTTCTTTATTATAACATCATCAGGCATAAAATAGACTTGGAAGACTTGGAATTGAACCGTACCAAGTGCTGTGGCTTTCTCCACTCTTATGCTGTTTATGGGACTCTGAGCACCGGATCCCCAGCTGCGAGCACCAACCAAACTTTCTAGGAATATCCAGGATTGCTGTCCTTTCTCTCTTTCTTCTGGTAAAGGCAAGACGTTATTTATATTAGGTCTTCCTAAAAATGATGTTTATCAACCATCAAAATCAGACAATTCCCTCTATTTTCAGTGGCCACCCCTTGTTGAGGTTGGTATAAGGGCTCTTTCACGTTGGGGCTGTTTTTCACGTCAGTGGTTCACAAAGCCATTGATTTCTATGGACGCTTTCACATTGGCTTGTATTTTCACTGATCTGTTGATCAGTGAATGATAACACATCCATTTTTTTCAGCGATAAGGCTGAAAAACCAGGTCTGATGCTTTCAAAACCTTCAGGTTTTTTTGTGAACACGGAGACAAAACAGATGCATAATGCAGACAAAAGGGAAGACAAAACGGAACGGATGCACAACTGAAGCTGAACATCCACGCCAATGTGAAAGAGCCCTCAGTCCCACATCTATAAGACATTTATGACTGTCAAATTTCTTTACCCAATCATGTTCTCCTTTTGGGGGACCTGTAATCTTCCTGTTGCTGTACAACATTCTAAAAACAGTTCCGTTCACATTCTGAACAGTTTCCCCCTAAAATGGGGTTGGTGGTTTATACACTCCATCCAACACTCCGCATAGCCAGAAGTTGTTTAAAGAGGTGTTCCCGTTTCAGCAAATACATTTTGTTTCAATAATGAAATGATAATTATACAATTTTCAAATATACTTTCTGTATCAACTCACAGTTTTCTAGATTTCTGCTTGCTGTCCTTCTATAGAAAGCTTCATTATTTCCAGTGGATAGAAATCTGTCCGTGGTCACACAGGTGCACGGCTCAATATAACCCACAGCTCTGATTACTCTTACACTAAAGAGCCGTGCACCTGTGTGACCATGGTCAGAGATCTAGAATACTGTGACGAATTGATATAGAAAGTATAATGGAAAATTGTATATTTTTTCATAATGCAAACTATAACATTAATTTAGCCATGGAGATAGAAAGTCAGTAATTAGATGATTAATTATAATGTTATCACTCTCCTCAACTCTACTCAACAAACTGCTTGCAGATAGGACACTATGTACAATCTCGGCTTGTACAGTGGAGTACTGTAGTGATACTGCGCTGACAGGGTAGAAGGGAAATCACTGTGTGCAATAGTGATGGGTCGTTCTCACAAAGAGCCGGCTCTTGTTCGTGAACGACCTGAGCTGGCTCCCATCAGTGAGGTGATGGCACACTTAACCCCGCCCCTAACCAGCTCACCATGCCCCCTTTTACCCAATAAAATCGGGTTAAAAGTGGTGTGGTGTCTGGTGACTGAGCCGTTCAGGAACACTAGTGTCACTAGTGTGCAAGAGCTGAAAGGGTGGTAACTATAAAGTGTGTCATGCAAGGCTTCATGGGAATTATAGTCTCAGCAAGAAATACTGCAGACAATAAACAGTATGTGCTGGGATCATAGAAACAAGTAAATCAATATTTTGTTTCCAGATGCAATGTGTGTGGTAGGGCATGAGGATGCGATTGACTTGGGGAAACTTCTCGAAAAGGACGACCTTTACAATGATGTTTACCTCCATAGGCCACATTTTGTACAGGTGAAATATAACACTGCAGTAGCACAAATTTGACATTTGTCCTGAGGTTTGACAACAGCTATGATTCTGGGGTCCAAGCAATTGTCAGATATCGGCGCCATGCTCTTATCAGAATGGAAAGATTATTACCATTCTTGTTTATATTTGCACCAAAAAAATAGCTGAAAAGGGGCAAAACCAAAAAAAATAAAAAAATCACAAAAAAACCTAGGATGCATAAAGATGTTCGAACCGCACTGGACAGGACTTCCTTGCGGAAATGTTGTTTTAAGTGGTGAATTGACAAATCAATTTACTTTCCTATAACATCTGCAAGTCACTCACTAAATTGAATTCTGCAAGACACTAATCACTTGTCATCATAGACTTTTAAGAAACACTGCCACCAAGTGGCCGGACACTAATCATGGCTAATAGCTCAAATGTTTCTGTTCACTGCTGTGTCAAATACGTCTCACACTTGTTAACCCCTTAAGGACGCAGCCATTTTACAGCTTAAGGCTCAGCCCGATTTTTTGGATTCTGACTTGCTTCGCTTTATATGGTTATAACTTTTGAACACTGTTACTTATCAAAACGATTCTGAGATTGTTTTTTCCCCACATGTTGTACTTCATTTTAGTGGTAAATTTTGGCAGATAAGTTTTGCGTTTATTTACAAAAAAAAGAAAATATGATAAATTTTTTGAAAAATTTGCCATTTTCGAAATTCTAAATCATTGCGTTTTCAGGCAGATAGATTTACCACCTAAATAAGTTGCTGAATAACATTTCCCATTTGTCTACTTTACATTTTCATAATTTCTGAAATGTCTGGATAATTTATTTTGATGTCACGCGGCTTACAAATAGAATATCGCTTTTCCGGATTTTCAGAATTGACTATTTTGGGGATAAATACAGTTTTGAATGAAATTTTACATATTTAGCATCAAAACCCCCTATATAATCTACCCCAGGGCCGGATTAAAGGAGGGGCTCCTGGGGCTCTAGCCCCAGGGCCCCCACCACTTTCACTTTTTAAGGGGCCCCCACCAGGCTGAGTCGCTGACTGTTTCTGTGTGCGATGCGCTGTGGCCCGTGGCCGCCCGCATCGCACATGGGGGTCTAGGATGGCAGCAGGTTGTAATGGGACGCCAGCGGCGAGTGATGACGTCACGTTGTCGGCGTCCGATCACAACATGCTGCCAAGACAGCAGCCAAGACAGTGCATCCGTGATCTCCCCCAGCGATGGCATCTGTGTCTCACTGACACAGCTGACATCCTAGACCACTATGGCACAGGGTCTGGCAGGATGTATACTACAAGGGATTGGCATGGTTTATATACTACATGGGGTGGCAGGCTATATACTACAGGGTCTGGCTAGCTATATGCTACAGTGGACTGCCAGGCTATATACTACAGGGGGCTGGAAGGCTATATACTGCAGGGGGCTGGAAGGCTATATACTGCAGGGGGCTGGCAAGCTATACACTTTCAAAAACATTGTTGAAAGGGCCCCCACCAGTTTCCGCCCAGGGGCCCCCACCACCCTTAATCCGGCCCTGATCTACCCATTTTCAAATCTGCACCCCTCAAGCTATCAGAAACCGCTTTTACGAAGATTGTTAACCCCTTGAGATCTTCATAGTAATTGAATCAAAATGGAGGTGAAATTTAGAATGGTCATACTGTTCCCTTATACGTTCATTTAGCACTAAAATTTACACATTTCCAAAATATAAAAAGAGAAAACCCACCATACAATTTGTTCTGCAATTTCTCCTGAGTACAGAGACCCCCCACATGTGGCTGTGACTTGTTTTATGGGCGCACAGCAAGGCGCAGAAGGGAAGGAGGGCGCTGCAGCTGCCAGGATTTTAGTTTCCTCATTGGCCCCTTTTGAAGGCTATAAAATTTTCGCTTTTTCGTTATTGGGGCCATGTGACGGCATTTTTTTTGCGGGATGAGATGCTTTTTCCATTGTTACCATTTTGGGGTTGGTATCACCTATTGTTGAAAATTTAGGAACTTTTTTTGAGGGCAGGAGTAGAAAAGCATCAATTCTGTACTGGATTTTTGACTTTTTTTTTTTTGGTGTTCACCGTATAGACTAATAATCCTGTTATCTTCATTCTATGGGTCGATACGATTACGGGGATACCAGACATGAATATATTTTCTTACATTTTACTAAATTTGTCAAACAAAACCCTAATGTGGGGAAAAATCTATAATTTTTGTATTGCCATCTTCCAAGTGGCATAACTTTGTTACGTTTTTGGCTACGGAGCTGGTTGATGGCTTGTTTTTTGCGGGACATGTTGTACTTTGCACCAGTATCATGTCGGAGTACACATGGTTTTTTGATCACATTTTATAGCATTTTTTGTGGGATTGAATAGCTAAAAATCATAATTTTTGGAAGGTTTATAACAGTTTTTTTTTACGGCGTTTATCGTAGGGGTTCAATAATGATTTACTTTTATTCTACGGGTTGTTACGGACGCGGTGATACTATATATGTGGGGTTTGTGTTATGATTTAGACTTTTTTTTTGAGTTATATGTCTCTTTATATGTTTTGGGGGTTTGGGGCATTTTTAGTGATTTATGACTTTATTTTTTTATTGAATAACTTTTTTTTTTACTTTTTCACTTTTATACCATGGGATATGAACAAGCAATCATCTGATTGCTTCTTCATGATAATATTCTGCAATACTCATGTATTGCAGAGTATTATCAGTGTCAGCCTATGCACTTGCATAGGCTGGCACTTTGCCAGTAAGATGACGTCACAGACGCCATCTTACTGGCAATTCTTGCTAGTAACTCTGGGGTCCAGATCGGACCCCAGAGTTACTATAGCAACGATCGGCGCCCCCCGAAAACGGTTCGGGGGGGCCGATCGTGGGGGAAAGACCCCCCAGATACTTGTTAGATGCCGCGGTCGCGCTGACCGCGGCATCTAAAGGGTTAAGCACCCGCGATCGGAGACAACTCCGATCGCGGGTGTTACACTGGGGTGCCGGCTATTAGTTACAGCCGGCACCCCGTGTTTCCCGATGCCGGTTCGGCTCTGATCCAGAGCCGAGCCGGCATAAGCTCCGTGGCGGATATATCCGCCACTGAGCGCTAAGTCACTGCGCTCCGTGGCGGATATATCCGCCGCGGAGCGTGAAGGGGTTAATGTTAGAAAGCATCACCTACAGATTCCGTGAGGTCAGAGCAGACGTCACTGTGTTCCATCACAATGTCAGTCAGGCTGCGTATACAGTCTCAGTTGTGGAAAGTCACAAGCATCATCATTTATTGCTAAGTTTTCCCAAAGAGGAGTTAAGTTCAAGCCCCATTCTCAAAATTTCTCCTCGGCTCTAAGTTTGCAAATATAAATGTATATCTAATCCTGTCCACATCAAAGTTCACACATGAATTATGTTAAGGACATGTCCAGAAATATCATATGGAGTCAACTTTTACAAAAGATGTTGATTTTTTGAATGTTATTTTTCTCTTTTTTTTAAGAATTGCTTCTGATTTTTTTTGAGGGTCAATTAGGATGGGACTTGGGTGGGGAGTGGCAGGGGTGACGGACAATAAACAGAGCATGCACAGCCGACCGTGTGTCGCCATACTGACCGCATGTTGCAAGGAAAGGGTACAGCTTTTGGCTGCTCATATAGTATACAGATATGATTTAGGTTACCTATAGCATCCTGTTGGCTCATATACTACTTAGTGATTCTATACAGAGGGACAAATTAATCTAAGGAATCTAAATTGGGGTATGTGCATAACTATGCAACACCCCTGCCAATGCCCTCTCCTTGCCAGTATCTATCTGGTGAGCCTGCGCAACTCATCCAGAAGCTACTGCTAGGTAAAATGAAGCCACTGTCTGGCAAGGCAAGAGTTAAGCATGCCAAATGTTATTGTCCAATCATATTCCTTGTAATATTGTAAAACAGGTTGGAAGCTGATTGGAGAGTGCTACCACCTGACCAAGGGAGTATAATAACCCCTGGTGGGCGGGAGCACATGGTCAGAGAGCACAGACTCCATCTTGGAGCACATGTCCACAATGCAAGCAGAGAAGTTACTACCAGGCTGTGAGCAAACCTTCCTGCTGATCAGCTATCTCCATCAGCCTTCCAGACTGCTGAACCTGCTGCTACAGTTTGGCCTTCACCACACACCTCTGGGGTTAACCCAGGGAGAAACCTATTGCATCAGCCTCTCCCTCCACATTTCTTGCACAGACCACCCGCTGGAGAGCTGCCAGGCTGTAGGCCAGCCCTCCGGTCCCCATACCAAGCACCGTGACACTAGTGTGCTTAGGCAGCAACCACCAGCCACTCCGGTATTCTGGGCCCCAGCTGTCTACAGCCACCGAAAAAAGGCCAGGCCCCGGTAGGGGATGTTGCAACTACCTTAGTAGTGTGGCTTCTATGGCAATTCTCATCTGATTCCTGCTTGTCTAACTAGACCTGATTTTGATACTGCCTTTGATGTCAGGCCCATAGATACGGATAGGTACAACCCCTATCAGGGGCAGATCAAAGGAAATCTACCATTGGGAAACTACTTTTTCCCTTGGCTGCAGCTACATCCAATTTTTGCCCAATTCAGGGATGCAGCTGCTGCCAAAATAAACTTTAATCTATCTTTATGCAAATTATTTTCAAAGGCTACTGGGGGCGTGTAGGAGTCTAAACAAGCTATTGGGGCTAAGGTTGCTCCACGCCCCCAGTAGCATGCCACTGTTCATAGTCTTATTGCGCGTCTCTGGCTACTGAGGGCGGAGGCTACTACATGCCCCCAGGAGCCTTGGAAAATATTTTGCATGAAGATAGATTTTATAATCAGTTACTGATCACTATGATGTAGCAAAGGTTTGAAGAATAGAGGAGGTAGATGAATGAGCCCCTCCTTGCACGTAGCATTAGTAGTGTGAGCTTGATCTGCAAATGGAGAGCTTCTGTACTTACAGTGGAGAGCTGAAGTGATACTGTATTGACTGACAGCTAGGAAACCCTCACAGGCACACAAAAAGAAGCGTTGGTAAGAATAAAGTGCACCCCACCCCCTTCCCAGGAGAACACTGGATGTTTTCTAACATAGATGTAACCTAACTACAATGCAGATATTTATAGGACTGCTTTTCAATTTGCCATATACTATGGGGTACATTTACTTACCCGATCCCTGCACGATCCCCGATCCGGACTGTCCGATGAGGATAAACTGTGCAGCGATTCACAAAGATTGTGCACCCGATTTCCTGCATGTGTCGCTTCCCCGATCAGGTCCACTGGAGTGCACCTTCTTCTTCCTGGTGCATGTAAGTGCTTGACATGGACACAAATTTAAAAGTTAAATCCTGCGAGTAGTCCGAATCCCTCGGATCATCCGACAGGCCGCCCCACAATTTGTGTTGCGTGAAAGCCGGCACAAAACGATCGCGTGCGACACAATCCCCGGCGTGATCCCCGAAAAGTCGGGAAACCCGTCGAAAATGCGACCGCGAGACCTTTAGTAAATAAGGAGTATTGAAATTAAAGAAATTTGTGAACTCCAGTCACACTGTTGTGTTGCAAATTCTGATTTTTATTTTATACAAACATCCAAAAGGTGACATTTGTATGGTTTGTTGCGCTCTCCTCCATAAGCGGCATGGACCGCCATTCCTTTAATCATGCGCCATATTGCTATATGCAAGTTTAACTTGTCTACTCCCATACAAACTGAGTCTGATGAAGGTCAGTTGTTTAACCGATACGTCACATTTTGGATGTATAAAATAAAAATCAGAATTTGTGACTGGAGTGCACAAATTTCTTATACTGGAAGGGATTGAGACCCTCTCCAGAGCACCTGTGCAATCCACTATTGTTCGTGTGCAGCACAAATCCTAGCTTTACTGAGTATTGAAGTGAAACCACAATAACCATTTCATTTTGTCCAGTTATTGCAGTGGTCATTTTTGCATTGGAGTAGCCGCATCTGAACTAATAATGTCTCTGTGGACACATAGTAATATACTAAAGATCCTATTCAGCATATAAGATAACTGCATTACATAAAAGAAGAGGCCCCCTCCCGGGAGAGCTCTGCAGCAGGATGTGGGAGCGAGTAAATACTGAGCATTGCTTTTTTCCTGAAGATAATTTGATTTACCACAAATGAAGTAGAGAGGTTTAGTAAAGCCGTTGTCAGATAAACATGCTCAGTTCTATACCGCTGGGCTGCTAATTGTCATTAGTGCCGTAATAGCACTTCTCCATGCATAGGAGCGTCATTCATTAAGTTACTGACTAGCACATAGGAGACGTACTATCTGCACATTAAAACAATCCAGGAGAGTGCTCAAAGCAACGTCATGATGTCTAACTCTGGAGATGACTTGTGTGTAGAGCATAATTTACATTAAAGAGAACCTGTCAGCAGGAATGTCATTTTTAGTTGGTGAGAGGTTCCAATAGCCTCTCCAATTAATGCCTTTGTCAGTATTCTAAATCATCTCAGTACTTTATAAAAGTATATTTGACATCACCTGTCTTGCGTCCAGCGATGGGGCAGCTATCACTTCTCTTCGATTTGTCCTCCCCTCTTCCTCACACATCCCCCTTCTTACGTCAGCTAACCAAGGAGATGAGGGCCCGGGACATTTGAGCTGCTCGTGACTCGCTAGACTAGTGGTTTTCAACCTTTGTAATGCAGAGACCCCACAATACAGTTACTCATGTTGCGGTGACTCCAAACCATGCGATTTGCGGTGAAAACGCAATAAAATTGCGGCTCCAATGGCTTTAGGCTACCCATGTCTTTTGGTTGTTCGACCCCCGCTGGGGTCGCGACCCACAGGTTGAGAACCGCTGCGCTAGACGGTGCTAGCAGGGAGCCAGATAATGTCTAATATACTTTTATAAAGTGCTGAAATGATTCAGTCAAAGACATTTTTAAACTCATCGTTGCACAAACTATTGGAACCAGCTAAAAATGACATTCCCGGTGACAGATTCCCTTTTATATATATTGTGTTTTTTTAAAGCTTTTTTTCACATTTATTCTTCATATGGGACAGCAGAGATTACTCAGCCAAGAAACATCCTACCAAATCCGCCTACTATAACATCCCAATAAGGACACTGAATGCTGCGAGACACAGAAATATTTGGCCACAGACACTTCTTTATTAACACATTATTAAAAATGAATATCTCCACTACCTTCCACCCACGTAGAGGTCTTTATCCACTGTAGTGCAGAACAACCCCTACCCCAGAGGATAAAATAATGGGCCACTACAATAAAATGCACATATAAAAGAAGAGTAATCTATCACAACAAATATTTTAATATGGAGAGAGGTAAGGACAAAGTGACTATAATAAGGACTTATTGGTAAGTATGAAAAGGTTTGTCAATGCATAATTACAATTGTGGCTCCATATCTCCAGTAGGCAGGGCCGGCGCTAGCACTGGGCATACCTGGGCAAGTCCCGGGGCCTAGAGCTGCTGGGGGGGCCCAGATAAGGCTGTGCATAAGGAATCCATGGGTGTGAAGGGGGCTGTATCTAAAGAATTTGTAGAGGATAAGGGTAACTGTATATAGAATAAGCATGAGGGGGCTGTTATGATAAACTAGGGAATATTTTAGGGAACAAGAGACTATTTTAGTTTCTGAAAAAAATGTCTCATCATTCCAGACTGTAGATGTAGGCTCAATGGGGCAGATTTACTTACCCGGTCCATTCGCGATCCAGCGGCGCGTTCTCTGCACTGGATTCGGGTCCGGCCGGGATTTAATAAGGTAGTTCCTCCGCCGTCCACCAGGTGGCGCTGCTGCGCTGAAAAGCATCTGAACGCGCTGGAGTTCACCGGCTCGGGCTGAGTGAAGGTAAGCGCGTCCCGAGCATTTTCCGTTTTCAAATGCAGCGGTTTTTCCGAATAGATCAGGTTTTCGTTCGGCCACGTCCCCCGATTTCCGCCGCGCGCATCCCGGCGCCGGTGCGCCAAAATCCTGGGGCAATTCAGGTACAATCGGCGCAAATTGGAAATATTCGGGTAACACGTCGGGAAAACGCGAATCGGGCCCTTAGTAAATGACCCCCAATGTGTATAGATAGCCAGTGATGTAATGACAGGGGATAGATCTGAAAGTAAAGCGGCCAGAAAGATGACGCTGCAAGGTGATATTCTCATTGGCACCTGTATATATATATATATATATATATATATATATATATATATATATATATATAAGGCCTGCAGAAGGATACATCAATGGATCTACCATGGTGTCTGTTTGGAAGCTGCTCTATGTACAGAGGACAATGACAGCATCATCTGGTTTCTTTACTTGCATTTTTGTCCCTCTGGCCATTAATACATATTTCCTATCCCTATCCTTGGGGGATAAGTGTTTTTGCTCCCGGGACCCTCAGCAGTCACAAGTCTATAAGTGACCTTGAGTGCTCCATAAGAATAACAGACTTTTCACTCCATTTACTTCTATAGGACTGCACATACACCTGTCCTAGAAGTGCCACAGAGGGAATAAAGCCCTGGTAAAAGATATAGACCAGCATTAAATTGGGGCCTTGTAGCTGATAATATAACACACTACGCCGGGTTTGTGTACAATCACTACTTTAATGATTTCTACCCATCACACTTTTACTAGTTATCAATCACATGAAAGGTTACGTCACCCAAAAGTAAGTTTTCTCAACCTCCAAAAGTAGGGGGTGGACTTTCCCACAAGGGAACCCATGTCAGATATCCAAAGTAAAGTATCTGTTAAACAATGGCTGACACATAGAAGAGCTGGTTTAGAATTCCAGTACATAGGCAGTCATAGTCGTAGTCAGTCCAGGGTTGAAGCTGGGAAATATGTCAATAAGCTTTACAGGATGGGACAAGGAAAACCACACCTCCTGAGCTACCTTGTAAGGCAGCCCCTTACCATCAAGCATGACTTTCAGGAAGCCTAATGACATGATGCAGGATTAAAGCCAAACCAGAAGGAACAGAATCCCAACTGTAGACGGCACTGTTTCGATGTGGTTGCATCTCTTTAGTACAGTTTAGGGAACTGGTTTAGTTGAGCAGGTTTAATCATAATTGTCGAATAAGGCAGAGGTCAGAGCAAGTAGCAGGCAAGAGAACACGACCTGGAAAAAGTTCAATTGATACATTGAGAAGTAGGAACCACATTGACTTTTTAGCTTTAGCCCACAGTTATGCTGCACTTGTTGAAGCTTTCAAGGTCCATTGTGAGCAATCGAATATTACAAAGCAGAAGTAGAGTGGTGTCCTGTAGATGCACACTGAGCACCTGGAGACATTGGTCAACACATATTGACACACAGAACCATGCTGTCCCATACTTAAGAACAACCGACTTACAGACAACCCCTAGTTACAAACGGTCATCTGGATGCTGGTAATTTACTGTACTGTAGTCCAATGATCAGCTGTAACAGTTATCACAGGTGTCTGCAATGAAGCTTTATTGTTAATCCTGGTTCTTATGACAACCCAACATTTTAAAAATCCAATTGTCACAGAGACCATTGTAAAAGGTTACAATGATAAAATATACAGTTCCGGCTTACATCCAAATTCAACTTAAGAACAGAACCTATCCTGTACGTAACCCGGGAACTGCCTGTATTTAAAGGTCCACAGAGGTTTTCAGATAGATATTCATTAAGAAGTAATATATCTGTGTACAACAAGCTGAAGAGACATTATGGGTCGCTATAAGACCCAGATGGCCATCTTTTAGTTTTATTGCTTCCAGTGGGTCGTAACACAAATTTTTCTTGACTGTAACATAATGAAACATAGAAAATGGAAATTGACAACGTGTAACACAATATTGATTCCAAGCCCTGTATGCACCTAAATCTAGCTGCTCCTTTCTTCTGAAGCATATTGCTTACGACTCTTCAGATAAATCTGGACTTTCAGAAACCTTTTATCAACAACATGATGGAGAAACATGGGTTTGTGCACTCCGGGTGTCTCCAGCAGAGAAGTCCTCAGAGCACAGTCTATCAGTCTATAGATCCACACACAATCTCTAATTTAGCTGTTCTGTGAAATCAGGCCGACTAATCAATATTCTTCTGAACTGCTTCTTCATTCTGAAAGATCTTCATCTAGAGCAGAAGACCACGACGAGTCAGCTCATATATTTCTCCATGAGATTGATGAGGAGAGCTGGCTGTACTTTGGAATTTGTCCAACCAAGTCACCTTCATTTTCTCTCATCATGCCTCCCAAAGAAAAAGCCAGCTTTTCTTTCCACAATAAGGGAAGATCTAGTGTTCTTATCAGGACCCAATCCCAATTTTTTTTATGTTTTATTTTTTGCCAGTCCAAGAACCAAAGTGACTGATGAAGGGCTATCACGACTGCTAAAGAGCCCTTCTTCTTTCTACTTCTATCAATCCAATTAAGCTTTATTGGCAGGACCAAAGCATTTCTAAAATATGGGATTGTGGGGAATAACGTGGGGTGCAGGGTCATGGGGGACATGGGATGTGGGGGGTTATTATAGTCCATGGTATCGTATATGTCTCAGTCCATGGTATCAAGCGCTTCTCGGCCTATGGTAGGCGGTGACATATTGGGGCACATTTACTTACCCTTCCTGTCGCATTCCAAGAAAGTGCGGAATGCATATCATGCATGTGTCGCTTCCCACCTTCTTCTTCCTGGTGCATGCGAGTACATTGTCTTGCGACACAATTTGAATGTAAAATCCTGCACTCAGTCCGAATCAGTAGGATCGTCCGATGGCCTGCCTCCCTATTTCTGCAGCATGAAAGCCAGCGCAGCTGCGCCACAATCCGATCGCGTGAGACACAAACACAAGTTAAATACCTGTCACAGCGGCGCAAATCCCCAAAATTTAGAAAATGCAACAAAAGTGCGATCCTCGAACCCTTAGTAAATAAGCCCCATTGTGCGGATATGGCCATTGTGGTCTCCTCTTCCAGCAGAATGGAGATCTTCTCTTTCTCCTCCTTTAAGCTAAAGCCCAGATTTGAGAGTCTCCTGAAGTGAGTGTCGCTCACTGCTGAGTATTTGGAGCAGTGTAGCAGGAAGCGGACTTCATCCTCAGTGGCCTTCTGGTCCCATTGGATCAAAACCAGCTCATGGTCGTATCATGGACACACATCTGCTTACCTCTGACCAGTGTGACCTTCACATGTGACCTCCATCAGATAACCACAAGCTGATTTTTAACCAATTGATGTAAACAACAAATTACAGGAAGAAGAGATGAAAAACATGAAAAATTGATATAGTAAATATGAAGAAAATTGTATAACTTTTTATCAGGCAACATTTATTTGTGGAAACTGTGGAAAACTCGGAAGAATCTTGACACAGGAAAGGACATTATAACATGTAAGGTAAGACAGGGGACCCTGCAGGGTGAGAACATAGGTTTTTTACCAAAACAACTGTATGAAAAGAGACATTATAGAGGAATTATTTTCGTTTTTCCTCTTTTTCATACTGTATATAGTTTAGCGGCCCGTGCTCTGTGTCTGTGTCTGGCTGTATTGTGTAAGTACAGATTGGATTTGCTATTCTGTGCTAGTATGTTAGGGCAGTGATGAAAGACCTGCGTTCTCTGGGCTTCACTATAAATAGCTAGTCAGTGACTGCAATACATCACCTGGCCGGGCATTGGAGTGCTTTATATGGTATCATCGCACTCACTGTTTATTCTAACAGTAATTCTGCTATCTGTATCCGGGTCTGCAGAGACGTAGGGCATTGTATGGCATAGAAACAGTACAGCGTCATAGATAATAGTATATATAACAATGCAGAGTATTACTACAATATTCTGCAATGCAAATGCTGCAGTCTGTGCTCTAAATAGGAAGATATTCTGCAAGGACATTATTAAAGGGGATGTTCTTTTTGGACAGCTGGTCAGGGACTGCTGCAGGGGAAATTAAGCAAAACCTGATGCCCATAGATGTCTTTGGATACCAGAAGCTTCCAGATCCAAGGGTAGATTCAAACCATATAGACTTTTTTTTAAGCACCCTATTTACTATATGTTGGTGGCACATAATAGCTTCTTTTCCGACTTATTTAATCCAGACACTTTTGCTACACTTCTAGTTTCATTACATTTTTTGGCGCATAATCAGACCAACAAAAAGCTAATTTACCAACTTCTAAACCCCTTCATGAACATGGTTTTACATTTCTGAAGCTTATTTGTTTATAATAATAATCTTTATTAATATATATCGCCATCACATTCCGTATCGCTTTACAGATTCCGAGGGACATATAGAAATAAAATAGGACACTACAGAGTAATAACAGTCATATGGAACAATAGGAATCAGGACCCAGCTCACAAGAGCTTACAGTCTATGAGGAACAAGGGGGTGACACAAGAGCTTACTGTCTATGAGGAACAAGGGGGTGACACAAGAGCTTACAGTCTATGAGGATGAGGGGGTGACACAAGAGCTTACAGTCTATGAGGATGAGGGGGTGACACAAGAGCTTACAGTCTATGAGGAACAAGGGGGTGACACAGGAGCTTACAGTCTATGAGGATGAGGGGGTGACACAAGAGCTTACAGTCTATGAGGAAGAAATGGGTGACACAAGAGCTTACAGTCTGCGAGGATGAGTGGGTGACTCAAGAGCTTACAGTCTATGAGGAACAAGGGGGTGACACAGGAGCTTACAGTCTATGAGGATGAGGGGGTGACACAAGAGCTTACAGTCTATGAGGATGAGGGTGTGACACAAGAGCTTACAGTCTATGAGGAACAAGGGGGTGACACAGGAGCTTACAGTCTATGAGGATGAGGGGGTGACACAAGAACTTACAGTCTATGAGGAAGAAATGGGTGACACAAGAGCTTACAGTCTGTGAGGATGAGTGGGTGACTCAAGAGCTTACAGTCTATGAGGAAGAAATGGGTGACACAAGAGCTTACAGTCTGCGAGGATGAGTGGGTGACTCAAGAGCTTACAGTCTATGAGGAAAAAATGGGTGACACAAGAGGTATAAGAGCTTATATAATGGTCCATCTTACCGTGTGCTAAATACATTGAAGGCATTGGCCACTCTTTTACATAAGTTGCCCAAGTACCTTTACTGCCTTAAATAAATTCCCTGAATGTTCATCAAGTGATTCAGCATTCCTGCTACTTACATATGTGCTCTCTGTAAACTCTCCGTGGATCTTTGTTTCCATGTCTGAGCTCTGATGAATAGGAGGAGCTGATGCTAGAGATTATGACTCATCATACCACTCACCTGCCTTCTTCTTGTCTAGGACGGACTGAGGGAGAAAAAAGCAGAGTGGGTGACGCCATAAGGATGGACTGAAGGAGTGAGAAACAGAAGTTGTTTATATAAGCAGAGTGCAGCATAGGGAGAACAGGGAAAGGCTGAAACTCTCAAAGGAAGCACAGACACTAGTACATGTACATGCAGAGGCATGTCTAATGGAAGAGATGTATTGAAAAGTGGTCAACCCCACACCCACCACAATATAACATCAGGGTGCAAAGCACTCCCAAAATCACGACCCCATAAAACAGCATCTTGCACTAAAAATAATAAATGATTTGTAAAGCACCATGGAATATGATTGTGCTATATAAAGATTTTTATTATGAAATGCCCCAACTGTGTCTATAGTGGAGTCAATAGATCCATATTCTTGGATTACAAAATTGTATGGAATCTGCTTGACATAGGATGTGGATGTGGAATCTGAATCCAAAACTAAAAAATTTAGTAAGGTTAAACTTCATTAAAATTATGGAAAGCAGATCAATAGAATACGGAATTCAGGTGAAAATACTGCGCTAATATTCCCTTATATATAGAGGTAACATATCTCATGTAGAGTATATACAGTTTATTCAAGCAAATAGTAACATTTTCCATAATAAAATTACTTGTTGACTAATAATCTGACAGTGACCATGGCAACTAAGGAAGTCTGAAAAGTCTTATCCTAATTTGAATAAACTTTTGAGTACGGCATATCTGGCAGTAATTTGCGCTAGACGTGATCTTACACTCAAAAAAATAATATTTAATATTTTTAATACTAATCTCAACAAATGTTGACTTGTGGTCACTTTTCTTTCAGCTGTAGCAGAACATTGAGCACAGTGAATATGCAATGTGTCCATGTACCGTGTGCTCCGTCAGTCTGTACAGGTCAACAATTTACAGGAACCCGTAAGTCTCTCTGTAAATAGCAATGTGCTGCAGTCGGCCGTGCGGAACCTCACCGCATTATTGTTGAATCTAATTCTGCTGGAGACATTTTTTTTTTCAAGAGGATGTAACATCTGACCTTACAAATATTTCTCCCGTCTGTCTGTCTCCTCAGCATTAATATTTGAGATGATCCAGCTGCTTTTCCGATGGAATAACAGAACTAGTTAACCCTTAGCTGCTCCTGTAAATAAAAAAATTTGACTTGAAACTTTAAATGGTTCCCTAACTTTTCAACAAAGTGTCTATACGGCAATTGGACAAGTTAATACAGAGAACTTTGTAATCCATTTCACTCCCAGTGGCTCTTATCATACTCCCTTCTTCCCTACAAAATTGCTTTTCCACTCTATCTATTCTGAATTCCATCTTGCTAGCAAGGTGTCAGATTACCTAGATACTATTTGCAGAGGGGAGGGTGAGCAGTGGTACACAACAGCCAGTACGGGTCATGCAATAACCAGAACCAGTATTACTGCTCATTTACATACACTAGAAATCAAGGTAGAAACTCCATCAGAAAACCGAGGGGCTGTTGTTTGTGAACGGACAAGAAGATTGAAAAGGAAAGGTCAGACATGGACAATGAGCCCGAAAGCTACACTTTAAAGGCTGACCCTAGATCCAACAGTTAGCTCACCCAGCTGTCCATGCATGCTTGCCTATCCTACACTAGATTGTAGGTGACAACTGGTCATCAATCCCTTTCTGCACTAAACAAATCCACAAAAGAATGTCCATATGAATAGGAATCAAAATCTGGAAGAAAATTTAGTACAGAATCAGATGGTTTAAAGACAAGCAAGGGTCAAAAAATAAAAAAAAAGGAAATTCGAGAAAACACTAACAAACTCCAAAGAAAACTTACAGCAAACATGTGAAAGTGGGATGTAGTTTAGTCGGGTAAAACCTGGTTTCCTTTAATCATCTACAGCCAAGAATATAGTTAATAGGAGACCGACAGATGTGGTAGAAATCCATCAACACAGCCAGGAGTAAAATAAGGCAGTGTTCAGACTTCAGGGTGAAAACAAGTACAATATCGCAGTCAACAGCGCATCTTTTGTCATATTTAAGGGGTAGAAAGTGGTGTTGAAGCCTGAATGGCACAGATATTACAGGAGGCTTAGCCTTTTTTCTCCTGCAAGTCCAAGGGTGTGTTTTTAGACAGATAAAAATACAATGAAAGGTTTCTAAAATTGGGTTTATTCAGTTTAGAAAAGAGATGGCAGTACAGGGATATATCAAAAAATTTTTTTTAATAACTAGGCCTGTTGCGAGGGCCAGTGGCTATCATCTACAAGGAAGAGAAGGTTCTACCATCACCATAGACATGGGGCATCCCGTACACCTAAAGGAGAGGTAGTTATACCATTGCCATAGACAGGGGCATCCTCTACACCTAGAGGAGAGGTGGTTCTCCCACCGTCATAGACAGGGGCATCCTCTACACCTAGAGGAGAGGGGGTTCTCCCACCGTCATAGACAGGGGCATCCTCTGCGCCTAGAGGAGAGGCAGTTCTACCATGACCATAGACAGGAGGCATCTTCTACACCTATAGGAGAGGAGATTCTACCATCACCATAGACAGGAGGCATCCTCTATAACTAGAGGAGCGGAGGTTCTACCATCACCATAGACAGGGGGCATCCTCTATTCCTAGGGGAGCAGCGGTTCTACCATCACCATAGACAGGGGGCATCCTCTACACCTAGAGGAGCAGCGGTTCTACCATCACCATAGACAGGGGGCATCCTCTACACCTAGAGGAGAGGTGGTTCTACCATCACCACAGACAGGGGGCATCCTCTAAATCTAGAGGAGAGGCAGTTCTACCATCAACATAAACAGGGGGCATCCTCTACATCTAGAAGAGAGGCAGTTCTACAATCACCATAGACAGGGGATCACCCTCTACACCTAGAGGAGAGGCAGCTCTACCATCACCATAGACAGGGGGCATCCTCTACACCTAGAGGAGAGGCAGTTCTACAATCACCATAGACAGGGGATCATCCTCTACACCTAAAGGAGAGGCAGTTCTACCATCGCCATAGACAAGGGGCATCCTCTAAATCTAGAGGAGAGGCTGTTCTACCATCACCATAGACATGAGGCATCCTCTACACCTAGAGGACAGGAGATTCTACCATCACAATAGACAGGGGCATCCTCTACATCTAGAGGAGAGGCAGTTCTACAATCACCATAGACAGGGGGCATCCTCTACATCTAGAGGAGAGGCAGTTCTACAATCACCATAGACAGGGGATCATCCTCTACACCTAAAGGAGAGGCAGTTCTACCATCACCATAGACAGGGGGCATCTTCTAAATCTAGAGGAGAAGCGGTTCTACCTTTGCCATAGACAGGGATTATGGCGGATACTTAGTTCAAGTTCAAGAGAGATCCTGATGCTTTTCTTGAGAGAAAACACTTCACATATTATGGTAACAAATAATTTTACTAATATGTTTTGGTGATCCAAATCATCTTGTGGTCTTTGCCTACTATGGCCCAATTAGAATACATTTTTGCTTCATCTGGATTGGTTGGACTTGATGGTCCAATATCTGTATGCACCCTTATGTACTATGATATTGGAGTCATTTCTGAACTGGAGTTGGCAAATTTTACAAGTTCCCATAAAAACCCATCTATCCTAGTAAATAGTTCACATAAATATAACGAAAACAACTTCTGCAGAACAATCTGATTACATCTAAGGTTTTATGATGCAATTAGAAGAAAAATTAGCAATCTCCATCTTGCTGCATGGCTTTAGCGACTTCCATCTCTCCTTTTTCTGTCACTTGGTAAATGTACAATGAGTCACTTTTATCCATGTAATTGTGGAGATGTTCTATGTGGAGAAAGGTCACAGTGACTAATAATATATTCTCGCCATTTGCTTCAGCTGTATACACCTGATTCACCCCGAGACGCTCATCTGAAATGTTATTCCTGGGATATTAATGTTTATTTTAGGGAAATGGAATTTTTATGTGAATTATTTTAAATTTAGCCCAGGGGCGCTTAACCTTTTTAGGTCCAGTATCCTGATTAAGTCTGGCAGTCAGACTGGGAACCATGCGATAGTCTTCTAGTGACATATTCTACTTTAATTACTCTAGAGTTGACGAAAGGTTAACTCCATCATAATGATCGAGACAACTTCTCTAAGGTACATCCTCATATTCAAAGTGTTTTAGGGGATTATATGACTGAATTTAGGATTGTAATCTAATTGAAACTCATTAAAACTAGTTTAGACCAAAATTGAGGGCAACCAAACCAAAAAGCTGCAGTTATTGGCAATGATGAGCTGTTTTAGTTTATACCTTTCTATAGCAGGACTGTGCATAATGGATTTATATTCCAGGTTTGTAGCTTGGAGTGTGTCCTCACACAGCTGTGCTCTTAGGTCTGTGCTTTGGACCACTCAACAAGCCCTTTCAACTGCTCTTCTGAGTAGAGGAGCTGTAGAATAGTTAAAGGAAATCTACCATTTTCTTCTAAGCATTATGAACAAAACATACCTTGAGAATGCGGTAGTTACACAGAAACATATCTTGTTTAATCCCTCAGCTTTGCTGTAAAAACAATCATAAAATTATGATAATGAGGCTCTGCTCCTCTTCTCTTCACCCTAATTATGCACTGCTTCAGCCTTGTTCCACCCAGCATAAGTCGAGAATACGTCTTCACTGTGTTGTCCCTGACAGGCAGAAGTAATCGATCACTGCACCCTGTCCCAGCTGCTGTGTGTGAGCCATCCAGCTCATGTAAATTAGTCCAGTCTGGACTGTTTATGTAGGCAGCCAGCTTTCTCAAGGTCCTGAATTTTATAAATTTTTTTGAGCAGAACCACTTGGTGAAAGGAATAAACAAGATATGTTTCTGCATCAGTGTAGCTACAGCATTCTCAAAGTATATTTGGTTCATAATGCATAAAAAAATTGTAGATTCCTTTAACTGTTCTACAGCTCCTCTACTCAGAAGAGCAGTGGAAAGGGCTCGTTGAGCAGTCCAAAGCACAGATCTAAGAGCACAGCTGTGTGAGGACACACTCCAAGTTACAAACATGGAATATAAATCTATTATACACAGGACAGATCCCGTTGCACTTGGAGGTATGCTGATGGGTGAACCTAAACTATCTGCTGCCTGAGGAGAGCTATGGTGTGGCATGCCCTCCGCCCCTTTAAGTAGTAATATATCAGGTTATTTTTTTACAATGTGCCAGTGGTGCATTGTAATGAATCCTATGTAAAAAAAATGCCGTATACTGCAACACAGGAGCATTGCAGTGTATGGAACGATTAGACCATATAGCGTTAAAAAAACCCTAGATGGTCTAAAAAAAAGTTAACATTTTTTTAAAAAAAGATAAAAAATATTAAAAAGTAAAAAAAAATTCAAATCAGCACTCTCTGCCTAGAACTGATATAAAAAGTCATAAACAGAAAAAAATCATAAACACGTTAGGTATTTCCGCATCCCAAAATGCCCGATCTCTAAAAATATAAAAACTGTTATTCCCAGTGGCGAACCCCATAACGGAAAATAGCGCCCAAATGTCTGAAATGCTACTTGTAAACTATTTCACATCAAGTAAAAAATGAAATAAAAAGTGATCAAGAGGTCGCACAGTCCTCAAATTAGTAGCAATGACAATGTCAACTTATCTCGCAAAAATTTACACCACACACTGCTCCATGAAAATATGAAAAAGTTATTAGGGTCAGAAGATGGCGAAACAAATTTTTTTTTTTTAATTTTTGAAAAACACAATAATAAAAAACACAAGTATAAAAAACAACAAAAAACACAAATATAAATTTGGTATCATTGTGATTGCAACGATACAAAGAATAAAGCATAGGTGTTATTTGGAGCTCACAGTGAAAGTCGTAAAAACTGAGCCTACAACAAAGTGACGTAAATGCGTTTTTTCGCCAATTTCACTGGAATTCATGGAATGATAAATCACGTCACTGAGAAGTAAAATTTGTTAGGCAGAAAATAAGCTCTGTACAAGGAATTGCGAACATACATTGGAAAGATTGGAAGAACATATAAACCATAAACTCACCGGCCACTTTATTAGGTACACCTGTCAACACTTAATTTCTAATCAGCCAATCACATGGCGGCAACTCAGTGCATTTAGGCATGTAGACATGGTCAAGACAATCTCCTGAAGTTCAAACCGAGCATCAGTATGGGGAAGAAAGGTGATTTGAGTGCCTTTGAACGTGGCATGGTTGTTGGTGCCAGAAGGGCTGGTCTGAGTATTTCAGAAACTGCTGATCTACTGGGATTTTCACGCACAACCATCTCTAGGGTTTACAGAGAATGGTCCGAAAAAGAAAAAACATCCAGTGAGCGGCAGTTCTGTGGGTGGAAATGCCTTGTTGATGCCAGAGGTCAGAGGAGAATGGGCAGACTGGTTCAAGCTGATAGAAAGGCAACAGTGACTCAAATCGCCACCCGTTACAACCAAGGTAGGCAGATGAGCATCTCTGAACGCACAGTACGTCGAACTTTGAGGCAGATGGGCTACAGCAGCAGAAGACCACACCGGGTGCCACTCCTTTCAGCTAAGAACAGGAAACTGAGGCTACAATTTGCACAAGCTCATCAAAATTGGACAGTAGAAGATTGGAAAAACGTTGCCTGGTCTGATGAGTCTCGATTTCTGCTGTGACATTTGGATGGTAGGGTCAGAATTTGGTGTCAACAACATGAAAGCATGGATCCATCCTGCCTTGTATCAACGGTTCAGGCTGGTGGTGGTGGTGTCATGGTGTGGGGAATATTTTCTTGGCACTCTTTGGGCCCTTGGTACCAATTGAGCATCGTTGCAATGCCACAGCCTACCTGAGTATTGTTGCTGACCATGTCCATCCCTTTATGACCACAATGTACCCAACATCTGATGGCTACTTTCAGCAGGATAATGCGCCATGTCATAAAGCTGGAATCATCTCAGACTGGTTTCTTGAACATGACAATGAGGTCACTGTACTCAAATGGCCTCCACAGTCACCAGATCTCAATCCAATAGAGCATCTTTGGGATGTGGTGGAATGGTAGATTCGCATCATGGATGTGCAGCCGACAAATCTGCGGCAACTGTGTGATGCCATCATGTCAATATGGACCAAAATCTCTGAGGAATGCTTCCAGCACCTTGTTGAATCTATGCCATGAAGAATTGAGGCAGTTCTGAAGGCAAAAGGGGGTCCAACCCGTTACTAGCATGGTGTACCTAATAAAGTGGCCGGTGAGTGTATATTTGCCTAAGTCAGACAACATTGTTCCAGGATCAAAACCCAGCAGTGAAAACCATAGATCCATCTTTCCATTGACTTATACACTTGATATTTACCTATGTAGAACTAATACATTCCATTGTGTTATTCCAGTAAATGTACCTAAGTAAGAACACAGTCCTAAAGTTTATTTTTTAAGTAAACCACTTCATATAAAAAGCTATTTTTTAAGATACCTTTGGAGGAGTAGTAATGTTTTCAGACAAGGTTACTTACGTGGATCACTTATATACTGTTGAGCTTCTGCTGAGTGTTGTCCGGTCAGACTTTCTGCCCACTTAACTTTCTCAGGTTGACTTGGCTTTAGCACTTTAAGGATTTTCTCCACATATGAAGAGGCTTTAAAGGGGGTAAAACAGTTGAGGGCTTTCTGTGGAAACCCCACCACCAAAAGTTAATCCTATTAATATACTGATGAAGAATATGAGATGTTATATGAGAATGTTGTAGGAAATTGGTACAGATTGGGCTCTTTTCTTTCGGGTACCTTGCTACAGTGATGGATTGGATAAAACTGTGATTCTGATCCCTTAGATGCTGCGGACAATACTATGTATGGAATCTTAGGGGTTTATATAATGCTGCATCCCTCCTTGATACCACATAATAGAGTTGTCAATGGGTCAGGATTTATCATATTTTTGACTGCTTGGTATGTACGAGGGTGATGACACAGACCCACAGGGTGTATGCCACAATTTATCTATGGATCATTCAAGTTTATAAAAAACTATTGGTGACAAGTACCTTTAGTAGTCTCCATTGTGTCGCCAGAGACATATGGACGTAACACATGTTTGAAAACTAGCCCAACTAACTGAATTTTGAGATTTTGTTTCAGATAATATACTGTATCTGCAAAGGACACTTGGACATGCTTGAGTTGGCCATCCTTGTCACAGAGGGTCAGCAGGGGTGTCAAACTAATTTTCCTCGGGGGCCAAATCAGCCTAATGGTTGCTTTTAATGACAGAACAACATTTTAGTTCTGTATAAATGTATTTACTCCTTAAAGGGGTTGTCCGAGAGTTATGAAAAAAACTAAAGGTGGCCGGAGGGGGCTGCTTAAAAAAATAAACATCTACTTACCTTCCGGCGCCCTCCGGTGTCCTGTGCTGCTTTCGCTCCTGACCGGGCGCCATGTAAACAAACATGGCCGCCTGAGCAGTGCTGGATTCAGCTTCCGGCCAGCCGTGGCCGGCCACGCCTATCCGTCCCTATTCACAGCATTGTGTAAGGTTGTCGGGTCTGGCCGGAAGCTGAATCCAGCACGGCTCCGGCGGCCATGTTTGTTTACATGGTGGAGGTAAGTAGATCTTTATTTTTTTAAGCAGCCCCCTCCGGCCACCTTTCGTTTTTTTCATAACTCTCGGACAACCCCTTTAATAGTTAAGCGAGCTCTTTAGAAGTTACATGTGTACAGTATAACCTTACAATTATCCCTATGAGGGCAACCAGAAAGCAGAATAGTCCCGCTCAGCTACAGTTATGTGCCCCCACAGTAGCCAAATCACAGTTGCCCCACAGTAGCCAATAGTCACAATGCCCCCCACAATAGCAACAAGAAAGTATTCCACAGTAACCAATAGTGAAAGTGCTCCCAGAATAGCCACTATGCCCCACAGTAGCCAATTGTCACAGTACTCTCAAAGTAGCCAAAAGTTGCAGTGCCCCACAGTCGCACATAGTCACAGTGCCCCACAGCAACAAACAGTATGAGCTCCTGCAGTCTCACCTGGCAGTGCCCGTTGATCCCCTGTGGGCTCAGGCTCTCACTATGCTGTACTGCAATGCTCAAGTGACTAGCATGCGAAGGGAAAAGTATAGGCCCCACGTTGCTCTGCTCATACCCTTTTGGCTAGCCGTGGCACAGTGTAGGGGCAAGGAGCCAGGCTGCATAGCTGGATTAGGCACATGATCCATGTATTTGACACCTGTGCCAAAAAATGTCATAGTAAATAGACAAAACTCACTGATTATTTTCAATGCAAGTTCCACAGTAACCATTAGTAAGCGCCACGTGTTTGACCCTGGGGCCAGACACCAACTGTATGGTTAAATTTGGTGACAAATTCCTTTTAAATGAGCAAAGAGTTTGTTTGTTCTCTCCGTATTTGCGTGGGTTTCCTCCAGGTCCTCCCGTTTCCTCCCACACTCCAAAACATACTGGTAGGTTGATTAGATTGTGAGCCCCATTGGGGACCGGGACTGATTTGGCAAGCTCTGTGCAGCGCTGCGTAATCTGTGTGCGCTATATAAATAAAGGAATCATTATTATTAATGAGTAAAAGCTATGTCACTCCTTTTGTCATTGAATTAAAACCATCATTATCTTCCAGATTTACTCAATTTTCTGATTGAGTAATTGACACAATAGGAACTATTTTCAAAGCAGAGCAAGAAAAAGTGAACAGCAGACAGGAATCGATAGGAATTTATTATTCACAAGATGCACACATATAGGAAAGTGCTTTTATTTTGTAGGCTGCTTAATTCCTGAAGACTGTTATTAATACTCAAGGACTGCGCCTACGACCACAAAAGAAATGCAAAGTTTTGGAGAAATCCTCGGCGCCAGAGGTTGCAGCCACAGACCCGTTTTGATTCAATAACATTTCTTTAACTATTTACATCAAGTCGCATTGTTACATCTTCTCAAATCTCCCATTGCTTGACAGGATCTAATTTGCATGCAAACGACTCGGAGAATAAGGAGAAGACAAAGCCGAGTGTGACAGAATATGACCCAAGGCCCACAATTTAAGCGGGTGCCGGGTTACCGCTATATATTTATTTGCATTACTGTGATGTTTCCCTGAATTTTTATCCCTAATATCTTTTATTCATAAAGCACTACCACATCTCACACCACTTGAAGAAAATCTACGTAGTTCGGTTCATTCTGAATTACAAAGGATTTTTTTTATTTTCCAAAAATATCCTGTCATTTCGAATTTCCTGATGTGTCAAGACCGTAAAAGCTTGAAAAATTAAGACAGGCCCGATATAATAATACAGGATTTGTGTTACAGCTTTCACATCACCGAGTCTGTCTGTCCAGAGACTTGCCAACCCCTGGAATCTCATGAACAAATTAATTCATCAGTTATTTGCTTTGATTCATTGGACGCGAATCACAAACACAGAAAATTGATTCCCGCAGTGTAACTTATTGGCAGGCAGATCAAAAAATTATTTGTGAATCGCCACAACTTGCAACGGTGGATTGATTTTCTCATCTCTAATGACTAGTGGCTCAGGGGGATTCACCTACGTGACTGAATTTTCGGGAGGGTACAAAAGACATGTACGTTAAATGTAAGTCAAAATTTAAATCAGTAATACCCTAGAATTCATATACTAATAAAATAAAATCCTAAACATTTTAGGTCTCCTTTCATCCCATGGTGCACTCCCTCCTCTGGCTGGGCCTCTAGTAGGCAGTAGTGGGTGCATCCCGAAGCAGAGACTGGATGTAGGTAATGGGAATGGCTGGGCTGGATGAGAGCCACTAACCAAGGTGAGAAGTGGCCTAACAATCACGGTCGCAGCAGGTGTGACTGTGACCGGGTCACAGGTGAAGAGAATTAATTGTTTGTGTATCAGACAATTGATTAATTCATTACAATAGTCGCGCAGGCAGGCAGATGCACGTCTATGTGACGTGCTTGCGCACTCTGATGACATCATCAACGGCACTATCTCCCGCCTTACTGTATGTGAGGCTAAGGTGCACAGATGGACGTGCCTCTGCCTACACTGCTGCCAGAGAGAAGAGGAGGCCGTGGGATCACTGGTGAGGTGAGTACAGAGTTTATCGTTTTTGTTTCATTAAGGGGGGATCTGCTGACATTTTATTAAGGGGGGCTATTCTGACATTTCATTAAGGGGGTCTCTGCTGACAATTCATTAAGGGGGTCTCTGCTGACATTTCATTAAGGGGGTCTCTGCTGACATTTCATTTAGGGGGGTATTTGCTGACATTTCATTAAAGGGGTCTCTGCTGACAATTAATTAAGGGGGTCTGTGCTGATATTTCATTAAGGTTGTCTGCTGACATTTCACTAAGGGGACGTCTGTTGACATTTCATTAAGGGGCTCCCTGCTGTCATTTCATTAAGGGGGCTGCTGTGAGCATAGCATTAAGGGGGTCTCTGCTGTCATTTCATAAAGGGGGTCTCTGCTGACTAGAGATGAGCGAGCACTAAAATGCTCGGGTACTCGTTATTCGAGACGAACTTTTCAAGGGGACCAAGGATCTGCACAGGGAAGCTTGGCCAAGCACCTGGGAACCTCAGAAAAGGATGGAAACACCACGGAAATGGACAGGAAACAGCAGGGGCAGCATGCATGGATGCCTCTGAGGCTGCTTAATTGCACCATTATGCCAAAAGTATGGGCAACAGCATGGCAATGACAGAGTGACCGAATGAGGCTAGATAGCATCTAAAACATCCAATAATTGACCCTGACACTATAGGGGACTATGCAGAGGCAGCAGCGGCAGGCTAGAGAGTGTCTTGGCAACATACCCCAAATGGACTAAGGCTTAAAACCAATGGGTGGCAGAGAGGAACCAAAGGAGGTGAGCAAGAAGCGCTCAAATAATATCGGTAAATGATAAAAGTTTGCCAGTATATTTTGTGGATTACACAGCAGGGTGGCGACAAAGTTAACAAGTTTGATGAGGAAGCCATGAAAACAACCCAAAATTCTGCCTGACACAGCTCGTTTGATAAGGGGACCATGTATGGAGGCAGTGAACTAGTAGTAGATTAAAGGTGCTGCAGTTAAAACTATGTTAGTTGGATCTTGGGATGGAGCTAGCGCTCAAACCAGAGGAGCAGGTAGCTGGTCCTCCAGAAAAATTACATAGATTGAGTGCCTGTATGTGGCACTCCCAAAAATTGTTTAAAACAGAGGACAGGGTAGTTGGCCCTCCAGAAAAATTAAATACATAGAGTACTATAGCCAGAGCCAGTTGGCCCTGGCAAAAAAATAGCCAGTTTCCTCTGCTTTAGTGTACAAAGAGGAGGAGAAGGAGGAAAATGAGGAGGAGTGCATACATTATTCAGGTTCAGTTTTTTTCACCTGGTGGAAATGCGGAGAAATCCTGGCTTTATTCATCTTGATAAGCGTCAGCCTGTCAGCGCTGTCAGTCGACAGGCGTGTACGCTTATCGGTGATGATGCCACCAGCTGCACTGAAAACCCGCTCGGACAACACGCTAGCGGCAGGGCAGGCAAGAACCTCCAAGGCGTACAGCGCCAGTTCGTGCCACATGTCCAGCTTTGAAACCCAGTAGTTGTAGGGAGCTGTGTGATCATTTAGGACGATGGTATGGTCAGCTACGTACTCCCTCACCATATTTCTGTAAAGATCAGCCCTACTCTGCCGAGACTGGGGACAGGTGACAGTGTCTTGCTGGGGTGACATAAAACTGGCAAAGGCCTTGTAAAGCATACCCCTGCCAGTGCTGGACAAGCTGCCTGGTCGCCTACTCTCCCTCGCTACTTGTCCCGCAGAAGTACGCCCTCTGCCGCTAGCGCTGTCAGAAGGGAAATACTGTTTCAGCTTGTGCACCAGGGCCTGCTGGTATTCATGCATTCTCACACTCCTTTCCTCTCCAGGGATGAGAGTGGAAAGATTTTGCTTGTACCGTGGGTCCAGGAGAGTGAATACCCAGTAATCGGTGCTGGAATAAATTCTTTGAACGCGAGGGTCACGGGATAGGCAGCTTAGCATGAAATCTGCCATATGCGCCAGAGTCCCAACGCGCAAGAATTCACTCCCCTCACTGGCCTGACTGTCCATTTCCTTCTCCTCCAACTCCTCCAACTCCTCTTCTTCTGCCCATACACGCTGAACAGCGAAGGACTGAACAATGGTCCCCTCTTTTGTCTCGCCAACATTCTCCTCCTCTTCCTCCTCATCCTCCTCCACCTCCTCCGATATGCGCTGAGAAACAGACCTAAGGGTGCTTTGGCTATCAACAAGGGAATCTTCTTCCCCCGTCTCTTGTGACGAGCGCAAAGCTTCCAACTTCATGCTGACCAGAGAGTTTTTCAACAGGCCAAGCAGCGGGATGGTGAGGCTGATGATGGCGGCATCGCCACTGACCATCTGTGTTGACTCCTCAAAGTTACTCAGCACCTGACAGATATCAGACATCCACGTCCACTCCTCATTGTAGACTTGAGGAAGCTGACTGACCTGACTACCAGTTCTGGTGGAAGTTGACATCTGGCAGTCTACAATCGCTCTGCGCTGCTGGTAAACTCTGGATAACATGGTTAGTGTTGAATTCCACCTCGTGGGCACGTCGCCCAACAGTCGGTGAGCGGGCAGTTGGAGGCGGCGCTGCGCTGCCCTGAGAGTGGCAGCATCTGTGCTGGACTTCCTGAAATGCGCACAGATGCGGCGCACCTTCGTGAGCAAATCAGACAGATTGGGGTATGTCTTGAGGAAACGCTGAACTATGAGATTTAACACATGGGCCAGGCATGGCACATGTGTCAGTCTGCCGAGTTGCAGAGCTGCCACCAGGTTACGGCCGTTGTCACACACAACCATGCCTGGCTTCAGGTTCAGCGGTGCCAGCCACAGATCATTCTGCGCCGTGATGCCTTGTAATAACTCTTGTCAGAAACGGCGTTGGTCAGGGCACAAAGGATGTTCTCTGACACGTGCTTGTGCAGGGCTGGGACGGCACATCGGGAAAAGTAGTGGCGGCTGGGGACCGAATACCGAGGGGCGGCCGCCGCCATGAGGTTTCGAAAGGCCTCGGTCTCTACCAGCCTATAGGGCAGCATCTCCAGGCTAAGCAACTTGGAGATGTGGACGTTGAGGGCTTGGGCATGTGGGTGGGTTGCGCTATACCTCCTTTTGCGCTCCAGCGTCTGGGGTATGGAGAGCTGAACGCTGGTGGATGCTGTGCAGGATCGTGGAGGCGAAGATGGGGTTTTCGCACGGGAGGTGTTTGGGCCGTGGTCCTGGGCAGGGGGCTGACTAGCAGATGACACAGGGGAAGGAGCAGTGGTGTGCCCGGCCGGAGGTGAACGGGCTTGGTGCCATTGAGTGGGGTGTTTAGCATTCAGATGCCTGCGCATACTGGTGGTAGTTAAGCTAGTAGTGGTGGAACCCCTGCTGATCCTGGTTTGGCAAAGGTTGCACACCACAGTCCGTCGGTCATCCGGTGTTTCTTTAAAGAACCTCCAGACTTCTGAAAATCTAGCCCTCGCCACGGGAGCTTGACTACGGGCAACATTTGGCCCTGATGCACCAGCTCTGGCCCTGCTTCTCCGTCTGGCCCCACCACTGCCTCTTCCAACCTGTTCTGCTATAGGACTCGCCTCCGTCTCAGAAGCACTGTGTTCACCCGGCCTATCAAGCCAGCTTGGGTCTGTCACCTCATCATCCTCCGATCCCTCAGTCTGCTCCCCCCTCGGACTTCCTGCCCTGACAACAACTTCACCACTGTCTGACAACCGTGTCTCCTCATCGTCCGACACCTCTTTACACACTTCTTCCACTACGTGAATAATGTCATCATCACCCACAGACTGCGACTGGTGGAAAACCTGGGCATCGGAAAATAGCTCAGCAGCAGCAGGACAAGTGGTTTGTGACTGTGGGAAGGGTCCAGAAAACAGTTCCTCAGAGTATGCCGGTTCAAATGCCAAATTTTGGTGGGAGGGGGCAGACTGGGGGGTAGGAGGCTGAGGTGGAGGAGCAGGAGGAGTGCCGATTTCGGTGACATGGGTGGACTGCGTGGAAGACTGACTGGTGGACAAATGGCTAGAAGCATTGTCCGCAATCCACGACATCACCTCTTCGCACTGTTCTGGCCTCAACAGTGCTCTACCACGAGTCCCAGTAACTTGAGACATGATGAACCTAGGGAGTGTACCTCTGCGGCGTTCCCCTGCTCCCCCATCAGCAGGTGGTGTCTCACCCCGCCCAGGACCACGGCCTCTGACCCCTGCAGTAGTTGGACGCCCACGTCCACGCCCTCGTCCTCTACCCCTAACCCTCGGGTTAAACATTTTCCAAATTAAAGTGTAAACTTGAAAAAAAAAAAATTTGGTGTTTATTTTTTTTTAGTTTTTTATTTTTTTTTAACAAAACGATGCTATCCTATTGCTATGGCTAGTTTCTAACCTACACTGACAGCACACAACTGGATTTTGTGCTTTGCAAGATGAGTTTGAGCTATAAAATGAAATACAGCTAAAAAAAAAAAAATCAGCAGACTCTGCCTAATTCTACTCAAACTCCTAATAAATTGTCCCACTTCGGTGTTTGAGGTGGATATGTGTGTCACTAAGAGCTAAACACAACGGACGCAAGTCCCCCTGCAAATTCCTCACAATATGGTACTAGCTTCACTACTAGTGCCAGCAAGCCCAGCCACAAGCAAACAAAAAAAAGGGAAATAAAACGCTATTGTAGGCCTAAGTAAGCCGTTGGGGTTCTCCTATGGCTATTTTGTAGCCTACAATGAGAGAACACTGCTTTGCAAGATGAGTTTGAGCTATAAAATGAAATACAGCTAAAAAAAAAAAAAATCAGCAGACTCTGCCTAATTCTACTCAAACCCCTAATAAATTGTCCCACTTCGGTGTTTGAGGTGGATATGCGTGTCACTAAGAGCTAAACACAACGGTCGCAAGTCCCCCTGCAAATTCCTCACAATATGGTACTAGCTGCACTACTAGTGCCAGCAAGCCCAGCCACAAGCAAATAAAAAAAAAAAAGTATAACATTATTGTAGCCCTAAGAAGGGCTGTTGGGTTCTTGTAGACTCACTCCTACCTAACACTATTCTAATATAACACCCTAACGCTTTCCCTGACCAGCAGCAGCTCTCTCCCTAGCGGCATCCAGACACAGAATGATCCGAGCAGCGCAGGCAGGGGCTAGTCTATCCCAGGGTCACCTGATCTGGCCAGCCAACCACTGCTATCGACGTGTAAGGGTACCACGTCATGCTGGGTGGAGTCTCTTGGCTTGTGATTGGCTCTGTTTCTGGCCGCCAAAAAGCAAAACGGCGGGAGATGCCATTTTCTTGAGCGGGCGAAGTATTCGTCCGAGCAACGAGCAGTTTCGAGTACGCTAATGCTCGAACGAGCATCAAGCTCGGACGAGTATGTTCGCTCATCTCTACTGCTAACATTTCATTAAGGGGGTTTCTGCTGAAATTTCACTAAGGGGTCTCTGCTGACATTTCATTAAAGGGGCTGCTGTGAGCATAGCATAAAGGGTGTCTCTGCTGTCATTTCATAAAGGGGTCTCTGCTGACAATTTATTGAGGGTCCCTCTGCTGACAATTTATTGAGGGGGCCTCTGCTGACAATTTATTGAGGGGGCTTCTGCTGACAATTTATTGAGGGGGCCTCTGCTGACAATTTATTGAGGGGGCCTCTGCTGACAATTTATTTAGGCGGGCTGCAATTAGCATTTCTTTAGTAAAAACTGCCAGAATAAGGGAGGCTGCTGGACACAAAATAAGGTGTATAAGGAGGTTCTATAAGTCTAATTCTGTGTTGTGGCTATGAGAGTTAAGGTATATGAGGGCCCCAATCCAAAGTTCTGCTACACCACTTAAGGTGAGTATACCTTCCTTTTGTTTTTATACAACCTGGGGCCAAACTACTAAATATATTAAACTGGACAACCTTTCGGTGTCCAATATGAACGGATTGGCATGTTGCACACACAGTCAAGTAAACGTTAGCAACCTCTGTCCAAAACCGATTCATGGTGCTCTTGAGGCAAATATTGCCCTATTCATATGGGGCACAAGAGACCTCCATTCTTGTGATAATGTGAACTATCAGACAGAAATTCCTTATCCTATATATACGGGATAACTTACAATTCCTTAAACTCAATGTCATGATGTCTACAAATTCAAGAGATGTGTAGACTACATCCTTTTATAGTTTTGTAGACATCATAGTCATTCAGGTGATTAGAAAATTCCCAGAAATTCCTGAAATAATTCACAATGCAATAGCTTTTTCCAGTAAGTAAGTAATTCAAGTTCACAGGGTTTTCAGTTTTCTTTCCAAACTTTTAGAAATTATTAAATCCATTTTAGCAACTTCATCCTACAATTTACCTGTGATATCAGACATCCAGATCTTAACTTTAGGTATAACAGTGACTTTACTGTGTACTTTATGTATATATTATATGTATATATAAAAGTTTTAGAGGTCACGATCAGCCATAAAAATGTAATAAGCGAAATGGAAAACTTATAAAAATGTAATATATTAACAGTAAAGTCTGATTCTTTATATTTGTCACAAGGAAGGCAGGCGCTCGTATAGGCTTAAAAAATGATTATAAGTTAAAGACTTGCAATGCAGTATCCACATAGCCCTAAAAAATTTTCAAGGACTGTGTGGACTGGTCTTATACCGTGAGTAGCTCCTTAAGGGGCAAACTGTGCACCACGAACAACTGTGTTTTTAGCCCTAAAAATGCCTGTGTAGCATCCAAGCCAAAATCTTCCTCTGGCCACAGATCGCAGCTTAGGTGGTGTTGATATTTGTCTTTGTGTTTCACTTGTCAGTTGCCTGTGTGAACACGCACTTAAAGGAAATCTAACATTTGTTTTTATGCTTTGTGAACCAAACATACCTTGAGAATGCTATAGCGACACTGATGAAGACACATATCTTGCTTAATCCCTGATCCGGGTGGTTTTGCTCAAAAAACAATTATAAAATTCAGGACCTTGTGAAAGCTGGGTGCATACTGACTGCCACATTAAAAGCTTTCTGAATAGAGATGAGAGAGCACTAAAATGCTTGAGTGCTCATTATTCGAGACAAACTTTTCCCGATGCTCGAGTGCTCGTCTCGAATAACGAACCCCATTGAAGTCAATGGGAGACTCGAGCATTTTTCACTGAAAGAACACATTGAAAGAAGAACACTGAATAACACATTGCAGATGTTTCCAGATGCGTTCACTGAAAGAACACATTGAAAGAACACAGTGAAGAACACATTGCAGATGTTTCCGTACATCTGCTAACTTATCCGAAGACACGCGCGCCGAATGGTGTTCTTCACAACAGTATGTGAAGAACAATATGTGTGAAGAACACATTGTAGATGTATGGAAACATCTGAGGGTTATAGCAAGGAAACTACTGCATATAGGTAATAAAGGCAAAGTTACTGTATTTTACATCCCAAGAGCTATTGATTTGTGGAAAACAAAAACCTTTACAGTTACTCTTTAACGCTGCACTGTTTTACCTTACAACACTTTTGATAATGGGCCCCACTGTGTTTATAACTTATCATTAGATAAGGTAATAAGATAAGATACAAGATACATACAAAATATGCAACCAAATTGTGGAATTGCAATGCAGTAATGTCTTAGCTGAATATGTAAGTAGTTACAGGTATTGTTTGACTACAAGTTGGTGGAAAAATGCTTTTCCTGCGGTTCTATAAAAAGGCTCTCAGAGGCTACCTAAAGACAGTGTGCCTCTTACCTAGAGATTGCTGACGGCTAAAACCAACTTCTATGACACCCCCAAAAACATTTGGACCAGTTGACATTTGAAAGAAGAGGGCGTACATTGGACATGAGAAGAGGGGCCATTTTGAGAAATTTCCCACCACTTTGGCTTCAGGGCTTTCTGAACAAGCATGTTACATCTCAAGGCAAGGGATCCAACTGGTATTATGCATCAAGATAAATCTCAACCATATACAGCAATAGTTTCCCAGAAATGTCATAAAATGCCCAGTTGTTAGATTCTTTGCCAAATACCATGCTGGTTTTTATAGGATGCCTGCTTCATAAACCTTCAAGTTTGCAGAGGAATAGCTTACAGAACCTTAACATCAAGATAGGGAAGAAGTGCATGCTCTGAGCTCCAAACAACCTCTATCTCTGCCTACTAGCTGGCCCTGCACTAAACTACAGGCAACAATGGGTGGAGATAACTACCCTGGAAAAGTACACAGAACAGTAAGACAAAGAAACCTAAAGACGCAAAACCAAAATGGTGGCGAGGTACAAAATCATAGGGCAGAAGAGTAGTCAAAGTTCTGGCAAACGGTCAAAAACACATCAATTAAGATAGCAGGTGAAAGGAGTAACCCCATGTTGCCTCTGCAGCTGATTACTCAAGTTGGAACCTGAGACACCCCCAGTTCTCAAAAATAAACTACAGAAATTTGCACCAGCAAAAACAAAGAACAAAGGTGCAGAAGGGGTAACTTCAGAGAGTTCTGACACTGTATTCCTCAAAGCCCGCCTTGAATTCAGACTAGATGCTGCCAACAGAATACTAGAGCCTCCTTTCAATTTTACATTTCTGTTTCACTCTAATATTGAAATATATAATTATATTCAAAAAAATTTCATTTAATTCCCACAGCTCGGAGCGTCTTGTTATTTTTGTCAATGACCATTATAAGAAAAGATGACAATAAAACTCCCATGTTCTTTGTATTTGCTGGCAATCTGTTATGGGTCTACAATACTATTTTTAAAACTTTTTCGTAAGCTTTTTTAAGACTTTTAATCCCATTTATAATGATCTTCTATGTTAGCATAATAAATCTATACATAAAACATGCCCTACATACAATGCAGTCAGCTGTTTTCATAGAAAACGATCTGTTGGTATTTTCGATGCAGATGGTTCCCTCTCCAAACAACCAGGTAAATAGACAGATGGATCAGACTTCACACTTCAGACTGAGCCAATTAATACTTCAAATCTTGGCATTGATACTTCAAATTGGGACACAACATTATAGCTATGGAGATAACTAGAGTTTCGGTTCAAAAGACCAATTTATTGTTAAAACTTTAGTTGAAACATTAAAGTGTGTTAAACATCTAGGACTGGACTCCAAAAAAACGTGTAACATTATTGCAGTTTAGCAAACCTATGGGCATCCATGTTGTCCTCTGTCTGAGCATCCATGTTGTCCTCTCTCTGGGCATGTTGTCATCAATGGCTGCCTGAGACTACAGAGGAGCGAGAATGTGTGGACAGATCTGGAACCATCATTGGAGCTTCTGCTTGGGCCGTGTAATTCTTTGTCTTCAAAATTTCTCCTGCGTTCTACTGTACTGTTGTCCTTTGGACGCCAATATGATTGAAAACTGTGATGGAGCAGTTGGCAATAAGTTACTGCTTAAATTTCCAAGGTGGCACTTCGAAATAAATAATTGGATTTTGGTTGTAGTTCGAGCACTTAGTCCCTAAAATGATTGCCATAACTGCACTAGTATGACAAAAGACCACCTGTTAGCGAAGATCACTTTTCTTATTCAGACCAACTTTCCTAACACAGAATTTTAGTTCCCTTATTCGTATTTGAGAAGACCACATCACAGTTGACCACTTTCAATACAAAAAAAAAGTTTTCAATAAATTGGACAGATAAGACAGAATAAAACGTGGGGAAATAAGGTGTGAAATAAGAGAGTTTTAGAGAGCACGCCATTTTGAATTCTTATACGCTATCTAGATCATTCTCTTTAGTTGGGCCAAGTGGTCTCACATAGAGCCTATAAGATCTACATGAGTTAATTCTTAGTTTAAAACTTTCTGCATGGACTGTACCATGCAGTCTCTCGTCTAAGGGGTTATTTTATTTTATACTTGGCCAGATTACTACCACAGAGGAGGAGAGGTGGCCTAAAAATCCTTTAGGAGTGGGAGGCCGAAGGCTGTTATAATGTAAAGAAACATAGGGGAGGGATAGTCTATAGAAGTGCGGACAGAGAGGTTAATGGTCTATAGGATGGCACAGGGGTGTCATAGTGGAGTGGAGGCATAGTGGGGCCACAGTAAAAAGAACAGGGAATACAAGTGGTAATTCTACTAAAGTTATGGGGAAGTCGGCCGTAGTTAGACGTTTTTCTTATTTAACACTGACAAAACTTCATTATAACAATATCATTATAGAAACAAGCAAATCATGATAACTGGCAAGTATAAACGAGCCCTAAATGAACTGCAAATTCGGCCCTGGGAATAGATGCAAAAAAAAATCTATCATTAACTTCTGCCAATTATCGGGCTCAGCCTCCATGACTATATAATTATAGTCTCTAAGTAGCAGTTCACACACAAGATTTTGACTTTGATTTTCTGATACTCAGTAGTGGTGATTTTTGGTGGCAAAATGTGAATAACTCCCCTCTGTTGATTGATGGTGGACTTCTGAAACTGCAATGAGCTGCCACACATGATAAGACCCATTGGAAAAAGTGGATAAGAAGCAACCAATTTATAAATTATTGGCTCAAATCTGATCCAAAAACCACTGTGTGAACATACCCTTAGATTATTTAGGAAAACACTAAGGGAAGAATATTTACAGTGTCCCCAAGTAGTCAAAAATTGCATTAGCTAAGCAACAATTGTATTATGCTTTGAAAATAAAAATATTTCCCCCCCCCAAAAAAATTGTTTTAGCCTTTGCTCCTCATGGTTAGATGTGCTGATGTATGATGGGATCAATAGCAAAGCTTAGAAAAACAGAAATGTATTAAACCTGTGATGCTGCTGTTTAGAAACGGACATTAAGGTGGAAGAGGAAAGGACAGAAGCAGATAGTGAGACCTAAGCCTCGATTCACCTTACTAACCCTACCTACTTACCGTTCCTACACTTGACAACACGTCACAACAGGTGACAACTGGTCAACGTTACCTTCCTGCACCAAATTTAAAACAAAGGAAAAAAACAGGACAAATAAACACAGAATAATGGTTGTACAGATAAAGGTCAAAACCAATAGGACAATGCAGTACAGAATCAAGAGACAAATGGACGAATAGAAGGCAAGCAGCTTAATCAAAAATTATGAAAGTGTAGAAAACGACAGCTATTATGACCATGCTGGTCTAGGGAGTGAATGGACTGGTCCCCTGATATCCAGATAAACCAGAGTAGAAGGTTAGTAATGTAAGTGGAAGAGGTATCCTGTCTATTACAGCCCGCTAAACCACCTGTAGCCCAGAACAAAGTCAGCAGAAGTCAGATGGGTGTGGTGGAAATCAATTAAGACAGGCAGGAGTGAAGTAAGGCAGTATTCAGACTAGTGCAGGGCAGAAAGCAAACGAAGAACAACGTCACAGTAATCAGCATGTCTTCTGCCATACTTTATGGGTAGAGGATGGACACGGAAGCCCAAACAGGCACAGATGTTACAAAATCAAAACACTATCTGATCAGAAGCTGAATTACAGGGATACAAATGCAAAATACATAGAAGACCAGAAGGTGAGTGCTGCAGGAATGGAAAACAATATTTGCTGGAATGAATCGTTAAGAAAAGCACATCGTATAATTCATCTTCTGTGTACCATCTGGGAGAAAACTTATAAATGCAAGACAATGGGCAGCAATTTCTGGCCAGAGTTAGCAATGAAAAATTGATGATATTTGTCATTGTGTAAAGTGGATGGGTACTAGAACTGAAGAGTAATTTTACTTTTGTAAAATGTCATGAGCTCCACTAAAGCTGCAACTCAATTTCAATGAAAAAGAAATATAAAGCACTTTAAAGATAGCCATAGCTGTAATGCAAAATAATGACATTTCTATTTTAGTAGAAAAGTTTTTTTTTCATTACTTTGAATCTTAAAGAGTTTATCAAACTATTTCTTATATTCTTAATGTGTTGCAGAGAGGGGACATTAAAGGGGTTGGCCTTTTTACCTCATGTTTTTGTTATGTAGGATAGTAGGTCATTTACCAGTATACATCTATTAAAAGTTCTGCATCTCTTTCTTCAAATGTAAAGTAATGCCTCTGGTTCAGAAATGTTTTTAACCTCATTAGCTGCCAATCCTAACCGTAAAATGGATAAGATAGAGGGTCATGTGATCTCTAACTGTTCATTACCAACAGTGGCGTAACCACAGCCATAGCAGTTGTAGCGATTGCAAAACCAAGTGTGGGTCTCCCGGGCCCTTCTCTGCCAGTGAAAAGCACAACAGCAACCTGTGTTGGCCGTCTCCTCTGATAATCAACAGCAAATCCTCCTGCTCGCCCGCTGCCACGTCCCACTACCCGGCCCCCGGCACATCCCCCTACCCGCCCGCCGGCACATCCCCCTACCCGACCACCGGCCTGTCCCCCTGCCCTTCAGCCAACATGTCCCCCCGCAAGCCTGCGGGCATGTCTGCCCACCCGCCTCAATGACTATACAACCGCTTGCCACCCTATTCAAAGCCATGTGCCCAATGTCCCCCTTCCTATCCCTCCGCTAGACGACACTACTGGCCAAACTTCAAGAAGACACCCCCTCCCTCAACCAATGCCCGCCAGCACCATAAAGCAAGCAAGTCATTTTATCTGAACATATATATGTACAGCATGGTGTGTACATATATATATATATATATATATATATATATATATATACAGGCGGTCCCCTACTTAAGAACACTTGACTTACATACAACCCCTAGTTACAAATGGACCTCTGGATATTGGTAATTTCTTGTACTTTAGTCCTAGGCTACAATGATCAGCTGTAACAGTTATCACAGGTGTCTGTAATGAAGCTTTATCATTAATCCTGATTCTTATGACAACCCAACATTTTTAAAATCCAATTGTCACAGAGACCAAAAAAGTTCTGGCTGGGATTACAATGATAAAATATACAGTTACGACTTACATACAAATTCAACTTAAGAATAAACCTACAGACCCTATCTTGTATGTAACCCGGGGACTGCCTGTATATATATATATATATATATATATATATATAAATGTATGTATGTGTGTAAATGTGTACGATTGTATAAACATGTCTGTACCAATATGTATTTATATATTTTTAACCCCTTAACGCTCTGCGCCGTAGCTCTACGGCGCAGAGGTATAAGGGATGTATGAAGAGGGCTCACGGGCTGAGTCCTCTTCATACAAAGGTGGGGGTTTTTGCATATTGCACAAAACCCCCACCGCTAATAACCGCGGTCGGTGCTTGCACCGATCGCGGCTATTAACCCCTTCAACGCCGCCGGCAAAGTCGCCGGTGGCGTTTAAAAGACGGCGGCGCGCGGGCGCCGCCATCTTTTTTCCGATCGCCACGCCCCCGAACGTCATCGGGGGGCGGCGATCGGTTGCCATGGTAGCCTCGTGTCTTCTTTTGGCAGCTGTCTTCCAGTGGCTCATTGTAATGAATGTGCTGCAAAAATGCCATATATTGCAATACAGAAGTATTGCAGTATATGGTAGGAGCGATCTGACCATCTAGGGTTAATGTACCCTAGATGGTCTAAAAGATAGTGAAAAAAAAAATAAAAAAAAAAGTTTAAAAAATAAAAAAAATTAATAAAATATTAAAAGTTCAAATCACCCCCCTTTCCCTAGAACGGATATAAAACATAATAAACAGTAAAAATCACAAACATATTAGGTATCACCGCGTCCCAAAATGCCCGATCTATCAAAATATAAAAACGGTTACAGGCGGCGGTGACCTCCGAGGCGGGAAATGGCGCCCAAATGTCCGAAATGCAACTTTTACACCTTTTTACGTAACATAAAAAATGAAATAAAAAATGATCAAAATGTCACACAGACCTCAAAATGGTAGCAATGAAAACGTCGCCTCATTTCGCAAAAAATGACCCCTCACACATCTCTGTGCGTCAAAGTATGAAAAAGTTATTAGCGTCAGAAGATGGCAAAAAATTTTTTTTCTTTTTTGTACACATTCGTTTAATTTTTGAAAATGTATTAAAACACAATAAAACCTGTATAAATTTGGTATCACCGCGATCGCACCGAACCACAGAATAAAGTAGGCGTATTATTTGGAGCGAAGAGTGAAAGTTGTAAAAACTGAGCCCACAAGAACGTGACGTTTTTTTTTCAATTTTTCCACATTTGGATTTTTTTTTCAGCTTCGCAGTACACGGCATGTTAAAATAAATAACATTACGGGAAAGTAAAATTTGTTACGCACAAAATAAGCCCTCACACAGGTCTGTAAACGGAAAAATGAAAAAGTTATGGATTTTTGAAGTTGGAGAGCGAGAAATGAGCCGGAAAACCCTCCGTCCTTAAGGGGTTAAGGGAAATGGAGGCCCCATGCAGAAGTCCGCTATAGAGCCCTAGCTCTTCCAGGACCTCAAATTGAGCTTTTCATCAAGAAGGTCATTTTTACATGATAACAGGTTCCAATAGCCTCCGGCATGTTGACTGCAAAAATACCTTTGTAGTGCATCTGAATAATTTAATAATTTTAATTGTTTCTTTAACATTACCTGGCTCCCTGCCAGCACTATGTGGTGAGTGCCGGAGAGGAAGATTCTCCTACTCCTTGATACCTCTGCCTCTCCTCCTCCCTTATCAACCCCCCCCCCCCTCCCTCAGCCTCTTTCCTTGGCCGCATTGAGATGGAGGAGGTATTGAGGAGAAGATGACTGAACTGCTCACCTCTTAAATAAAATCATAAGCTCCATCTCCGGTTCTATGGAAAACATTATGGAATGTGGCGAACCCCTTTAAAGAAAAGAAAAAAGTGGAAACTCCTCCTTTGCCATAATGGAGGGGAGGGGTGGATATGTCAATCCGTTGGCTTCACATAGGACAGAATATGGCAATAGAGCCAATTTTTTTTTTGGTACAAAAAATGGGATTTTTTTAAATGTATTAAAACATCATTAAACCTATATAGACTTGGTAACTTCTTGTTTGTACTGACCCAAAGATTAAAGGTTATGTGTATTTGGATCACGCAGTGAAAACCGTGCACACAGTTTCCATAGGAAGATGCTGCAAACATGTTTTTTGATCTATTTCGCTGCATTTCAGATTTTTTTCTCCAGCTATCCTCTAGGTCAGTGATGGCTAACCTATGGCACTGGTGCCAGAGGTGGCACTCAGAGCCCTTTCTGTGGGCACTCAGTCCATCTCCAGAGAGGACTCCAGGTATCTTCCTGCAGTCCCAGACAGCCCAGGACTTGCTGTGCACAGAGCTATTTTAAAGTGACAGCTGTACCTGGGACTATTTTCTGCTTTATCGGTGTCCTCAGGTGCTGGTATCAATGAAAACTGTGACAGAGAAGGGAGTATAAATCACAACTTAAATTTCTGTGTTGGCACTTTGCGATAAATAAGCGGCTCTTTGTTGTAGTTTGGGCACTTGGTCTCTAAAAGGTTTGCCATCATTGCTCTAGGTAGTACAATTTGTTACACGGAAAACAGGCTCATACATCTCTGTACCCTAAAAATCAAAAAAAGTTATGGCCTCTGGGAGGAGGGGAACACAAAAAACAAAACTCAAAAATGGAAAAGGACAACAGCATTTAGGGGCTGAGATCTTGCTCAATTGGAGAATTTTGATACGGGGTATTGTAAACCTACTGTTGTGCCCATGTTCTTCATATGTTTATGTTTTTTTTAACCTTTGTGTAATATTAAAAAAAAAAAAAATTAAAAAATAAGCACAGGCGGTCCCCGACTTAAGAACACACGACTTACAGACGGCCCCTAGTTACAAACGGTCCTCTGGATATTAGTAATTTACTCTACTTTAGCCCCAGGCTGTAATGATCAGCTGTAAGAGTTATCAAAGGTGTCTGTAATTTATATTTATCATTAATCCTGGTTCTTATGGCAACTCAAAATTTTTTAAAATCCAATTGTCACCGAGACTGAAAATATTTTGGCTGGGGTTACAATTATGAAATGTACAGATCTTTTATACCCAATGATAATAAGTGCAATAACACTTTGACATTTATTCATGAAGAATGCAGACTATGTGTATTGTACATATTAGTTTTATTAGCAATGCAAATCCATCTGCGACACTTTCATTCCACGTACCTGTCCGATTGTGTATTCTTCGTCTTCCCTTCCTGCAGGATTTTCTATCTGATTCTTTGTGGTCCACTCCCTGACCCCCTGGAAGGAGCCTGGAGCTTTAGTAATGGCTGATAGGCTTCTTGAGCGTTCAGTTGGGGCTACACGTCATCCGCAGAGAGTCTGCAGCGGGGAGATAAGGAGGGGAGAGATAGATGCCAGTTTTCAAAGCTATAACCTGAGCACAGCAGGATGCACGCCGTGTTTTTATGGCTGCTGAGTTATCAGTACCTACCTGGAACATCACAGCCTCAGCTGACATCAGTAAATGAGGACATGCAGGTAGCTGTTTGTAGTGAAATCACAGGAGCTGAGAGGCATCAGACTGTCTATAGATGTTTAACCCCTGCAGCGATTCTGCTGGAAGTGCAACCCCCCCCCCTCTAAATCTCATTCATGGAAACAGGTACAGATATTGCAGACTTCATGTTACACTGTGCTTTACATTTCTAGTTTTCGCAACATCTTATGGGAATATTACTTGTAGTAGCAAAAAATGGACTTAAAGGCCATCTAACACCAGAATGAAAGACTCTATGCAAATGAGGGGCTCCAGGCTCGATTAACACCTATGAAACCTGGAGCCCCTTAGGCTCATTTGCATACAGTCCGTCATCCTAGTGGTAGATACCCTTTAAAGGGGTTATTAAGCGTAAGACAAATAACATCTCCACTCTGATTAAGGCCCCTTCCACACTGGCGTTTTTCTCGCGCGAGTTCTGCGTGTGCTTTTGACGCGCAGAACTTGCATTGCACTCTGTCCCATTGTTTCCAATGGGTCTTTCCTCATTTGCGTTGTTTTTCCCGCCCCATTCAAGTCTATGGAGACGCATCAAAAATGCATTGCACTTGCAATGCGAGTACAATGCGTTTTAAATGGATGGGTTGCTAGGTGACATGAATAATTCCCCTGCTCGAGATCGAGCATTTAATTAAAAAAACACAGTGAAGAACAGTGAAGAATAGAATAAAAACAGTGAACATAGGATCATTTAAGTGAAAAACACAGTAAAGAACACAGTGAAGAATAGATTACAGATGTTCGGCACATCTGCTTGCTTATCGGGAGATATGCGCGGAACGGTGCGAACAAAATAGCATGTGAAGAACAATATATATGTGTGTAAAGAACACATTGCAGATGTTTCCATACATCTGCAATGTCTTCTTCACACATATATATTGTTCTTCACATGCTATTTTGTTCGCACCGTTCCGCGCGTATCTCCCGATAAGCAAGCAGATGTGCCGAACATCTGTAATCTATTCTGCACTGTGTTCTTTACTGTGTTTTTCACTTAAATCATCCTGTGTTCACTGTTTTTATTCTATTCTTCACTGTTCTTCACATCTGCTAACTTGTCGGGAGATAATATACACGGGGAACAGTGAAGAAAAGATTGTAGATGTTTGCATACATCTGCTAACTTATCAGAAGACATTCTTTTTCAATTAAATAAAACATTTTATTCCCGAACCATGGTCCCTTTGAAAAAGTCCCATTGACTTAAAAAACGCGTGAAAAACGCAAAAACGCTAATGACTCCAAGCAAAAATGGAACAAAAACGCAGCCAAAAACGTCAGTTTTTCACGCATTGCACCCTGACGTGAAATGCAACGCTAGTGTGGAAGGGGCCTAACAATTGTATGGCAGCTCTACCCTATTTACTGCAATGGAGCTGAGCACCAGAGACCGGAAGTAAACTGACATGCAGAGTTAAGTTCCCACCACTGGGCATTCAGTCTGGACATTCTGGTAAGCACACTATGGAGCACATGTATCATAGTTTTGTCTCTCTGAGGTGAATTTTAGATACATTTGGCGGCTACTTTTACACTTTATGAATGATCCTGTCTTTTTACTTGTGATACATGTTCAGCTTTTCCTATCCTGGCAGGCGCAAATGTCTCAAATCCACGTGGGCACAAGCCACGTGAGGGGTTATATACAGGAGAGGATACAAGCCATGTGAGGGGGTTATAAACAGGAGAGGACACAAGCCAAGTGAGGGGGTTATATACAGAAGATGATGCAAGCCACGTGAGGGGGTTATATGCAGGAATGGACACAAGCTACGTGAGGGGGTTATATGCAGGAGTGGACACAAGCCACGTGAGGGGGTTATATACAGGAGTGGACACAAGCCACGTGAGGGGGTTATATAGAGGAGAGGACACAAGCCGCGTGAGGGGGCTATATACAAGAGAGGACACAAGCCACGTGAGGTGGCTATATACAGGAGAGGACACAAGCCACGTGAGGGGGTTATATACAGGAGAGGACACAAGCCACGTGAGGGGGTTATATACAGGAGTGGACACAAGCCACGTGAGGGGGTTATATAGAGGAGAGGACACAAGCCGCGTGAGGGGGTTATATACAGGAGAGGACACAAGCCACGTGAGGGGGTTATATACAGGAGTGGACACTACTGTTAATTTGGGATTTAACATGTTGCATTTTTAATGCATTTTGAAACCTATTACAACAGCTGAGGAGAGTGGATTTTCCTAATTAACATTTGTATGTACAAAACGCATAGTAAACGCAATGCGTTAACGTGGCATTTATATTGCGTTTTGTAAACACAAATGTTAACCGTTATGAAATAAGGCAAATCACCTCTCCTCAGCTGTAATTAGTTTCAAAATGCATTAAAAACGCTATTAAAAAGCAACGTGTGACCTCACCCTTAGAGGTAACCAATAAGTAACTTTATACCTTTAACCTTATAAGTAAAGAATAAAAAAAATGACCACAAAACTGTGAGGGACAAGTTGTTTGGGAAAAGTAAGCCTCTAGGATATGACCTACTTAAATGCATTGGGGCAGATTTACTTACCCGGTCCATTTGCGATCCAGCAGTGCGTTCTCTGCGGTGGATTCTGGTCTTCCGGCAAATCACTAAGGCAGTTCCTCCGACGTCCACTAGGTGTCGCTGCTGCGCTGAAGTCTGCCGAGGTCTGCCGGATTGCACGATCCTATTCCTGGTGAAGGTAAGCGCGTGTCCAGTGACACTTTTTTTTTTTTTAAATGCGGCGGTTTCTCCGAATCCGTCGGGTTTTTGTTCGGCCACGCCCCCCGATTTCTGTTGCGTGCATGCCGGCGCCGATGCGCCACAATCGGATCGCGTGAGCCAAAAACCCGGGGCAATACAGGGAAAATCGCCGCAAAACGGTAATATTCGGGTAACACCTCGGGAAAACGCGAATCAGGCCCTTAGTAAATGACCCCCATTGTCTGGTCCCTTGTGCATCAAATCAGCTGTGATCTCATACCAGCAGATTTATAAAGCTGTCTAATAGTAAGAATTTTGTTAGTTGCCAACCAATTACAGCTCAGATTTCATTTTACCAGTGCTTATGAATATTTTAAAGGGGAATCATAATTGGTTAGCATTGGGCAACTAAAACATTCTTACTTTTAGACAGCTTGATAAATCTGCCCTTCTTGCGAGCAAGGCCCACTTTTCTATTATTTTATAGAAATGTCAGTAATGTCTTATTTTATTTCTATATGATCCCCAGAATATGTAAATAAAGATTATTATTATATTATTAATATCTTTCATCACATTAAGTGTCATTTGTATGGGCACATTTGACCTAAAGCAGCTTTTAAATTATGTTGGACAATGCCTTTAAGCCTAATGCATGTCAATCTACTTTAGGACCTGACGGTGGACTACCAACACCGAAATGAAAGAGCCCTGGCACGCATTACAAAAACATGAGGTAAAGTGGTCAAACCCTTTAAAGGACCTTTGTAGGTCTCTTGCAAGAGCTCTTGTATACAGTACATGTGTGTCAAGTGTATGTTGTCTAGCAGCTTTACACCTTACAGATCATGTTTCTTTCATAGCCCAGCATGGTTCCATCACCCAGAAAATCTACTTTGAAGTGAACTGTAAATTGGTTGTATAAAGTCAAGGAGGCGGGGAGTTTAACTGTGAAGTCAAGCTCTCCCTGCGTCTGAACACCTCCTCCATTGACTTACATCACACACCAGACTTCAGGAGATCTGGTTCCCATGTTATAATCTTCTACTGAGGATATTTCATACTATTGTCTCTATATCTATATGTTTCGTTATTGTATCTTTATAATAATAGGAAATAGCTCATAAAAAGCAAGATACATGTCACAATGATTAAGTCATGAACAGATGAACAGTGGCCATGCAGAAGTCATTAGTCATGCACACATATAGAATACTAAGCACAATGTTAGTTAAAAAGAAAAGACATATTCATTATCTCAATCTTACTTGGACGGCTTGGCTAATAAAGCTTTTGCTGATACATTTGATTTAATTTGTTAACCGGTCATTTGTGATATTGGCCAATTAGGAATATTTGCACCTCAATTTCAGTCCAATATCAAATTTACAGGAGAACTGTTAACCATATAAACCATGACACAAGCACATATTTTGTTCTCATTTTTTTTTAGAAGGGTAAGAATTGTAGATGGTTAACTATAAGTATTTGCCTTAGTGCAGTGGCTCTTAAAGGAGTTTTTTCCATAAAAGTAAATTCTCAAATGTCAATCCTCTAGTGATGTTATCACAATAAAGATAATTTTTAACCCTTTACTTAACAATTTACTCAGTTTTATTGCTGTTTTAGCTCCTATCACTCCCTAGGCTGCTCAGTGCTAAATCCCAGAGTGTGGGCAGGGACTCTCTAAGCAGACACATTATGATCCATCTAGTTCTGTGAGCTGACAATGTGATTTATATACACTTTCATTTAGCTTCTGAACATTGTGCTAGTATCTGACTCCTGTGGGTGCTGCTGCCTCAGATTCTATGTCTCACTGTGTATCAGTGAGTGAGTTCCATGCTGACTTCAGGGGGCGGAGCTACCATGCAGTGGGCAGGGCTAGAGTGCAGGGAGCAGAGAGAGAAACTTAGCAAAACAGCCATCACAAAGGAATCCAAGATGGTTGCTTACCCTAAGTCAGAAGTTACAAGGTCGTGTCTAGGGGCAACTGAAATTGTGTACACCAGGACTGATAGAGACAGGTTGGACTTATATCTGTATTTGTGTTAATAACAGTGAATTAGATCATGTGTTATTTTGTTATCCTTATATTTAAGAAACTTGTCTTCGTGAGAATACCCCTTTAACAGGGTTGGCCACTTTTCAATAAATCTGTTCCATTAGACATGTCATTAGACATGTACCTGTGTCTTTGCTCCTGTGAGAGCTTCAGCCTTTTCCTGTTCTCCACATGCTGCACTTTGCATCCCTACACAGCTTCCTGTTTCTTACTCATTCAGTCTGTCCTAATGGCAACCTCCAGTGTGTTTTTTTGGTCTGTCTGTCTGGAGGAGGGGGAGTAGGATGAGTCATCATCATTATTAGTGTGCAGACATGTAAACAAATACCCTACATAGTGCACAGAGAGTCTGCACACAGCACTAAAGGAAGCACCAGGGATGATGAACCAATTGGTGAACATTCAGGGAATATTATTAAGGCAGTAAAGGCACATAGGCAATTTATGTAAAAGAGTGGCCAACCCCTTTAACCTTCTTAATGGTGCAACCCTTTACTACAATTCCTCATGTGACCCCCCCCAATCATAACATTATTTTCATTGCTTATTCATACTGAGCACCTGGATGTAATTGTCAAATACAACAGTTCTTGGGGTATAGTTGAGTCTTGTATCTGACCACTGTAACCTCACAATCTCCATTGCAACAGTTTGTCATGTTCAGGCGCTGATGGTTCTGGAGATAAAGTCATCAGACACAAGGGGTTCTGTAGGTATAAATCCCAGAATCCCTTCCATTTGGCCTCTAGCAGGAGATGATGGGTGCACGGCGTGATGGTCCTGGTTTTACCGACTCAATCATATCAATCCAAGGAAGAAAGTAACAGAACTCTAATAAACATCACACAATGAGCTCCACCACTTCGATACTTCCTTAAAAAAAGTAAATACCGTAATAAAAAACTGTGGGCAGCCACCACTAGGTGGAACTCAGGGCAATTGAATTTGTGAAGCTTCTATATTATCTAGTTGAGGATGTAAACACTTCCATGCAATGCTGTTCACCTGGACTCCATGTTGACTGCGTCATGCAACAAGAAGGGCAGTGCTGCGCAGGTCTCTCCTCCCACCATCGGCATCATGGTCATAAGAATTGACATATACAGACAGTCCCAACGTTACGTACAGGATAGGTTGTTTAGGTTTGTTCTTAAGTTGAATTGATATGTAAGTCGGGACAGTTAAACTTTATAATTTTAGTTCCAGACAAATTTTTTTTTGGCCCAGTGATAATTGGATTTTCAACATTTTTTGTCATCATGGGAACAAGGATTATCAATAGAGTTTCACTGCAGACACCATACAGCTAGTGGACTAGAGGTAGTCGGGGACCACATGTATAAGTATAATTCCTTCTAGTGCTGATAGTATGGCTTCCAGTGGAGCACTATGCTATTGATGCCATATACTGTCACACTCTTCTCATACATGATTTGTGTGCAGAAGTCCTAGTACAGAGCAGCAGCAAGTTGCCATGTGCCATGTGCTAGACTTATAGGGGCAGATTTATCAATCAGTCTGAAAGTCAGAATATTTCCAGTTGCCCATGGCAACCAATCACAGCTCAGCATTCATTTTACCAGTGTTCATGAATATTTTAAAGGGGAGCTGTGACTGGTTGCCATGGGCAACTAGAAATATTCTGACTTTCAGACTGATTGATAAATCTGCCCCATAGTGTATAGAACAAGATTGAAGAGTTTGGGCATTTTAACCCCAGTCTTAACAAGAGCGGAGTGTTCTTGTGCTAGTCTGGTGCTATAAGGAGTTAGCTGTGTTGGTCTCGATTGCACATTATTTGCATTTCTCATTTCCAGACATCATAGTTTATGAAATAAATACATTTCCTTCTTAGACTAATAATGCCAAACATCCCCTAAGCATGAATCCTCAGCCCTGCTTAACTAATCGCTCTCCAGACACACGGCACATTAGACGCAGTTCATCTTGGGTAAACTGCTACTCCTGTAATTGAATTTTGGAAGAAAAAAGAGAGTTGAATAAGAGAAACAAGCAGAAGAGAGAAGAAAGGAAATATCGAGGTAGACTGGTAGAAGATGCAACCTGCAGGGGTGTAACGATCACGGTCGCACCTCTGCGATGTGCTAAATTTCATTTCTTTTCATTATTAAGGGGGATTCTGATCTTTTCATTAAAGGGAATTCTGAATATTTTATTATTAAGGGGGATTCTGAACATTCAATTATATAGGGGGCTGCTATAGACATTTTTGTTAATGGGGGCTGCTGCTGGACATTTTATTAATGGGGGCTGCTGCTGGACATTTCATTAATGGGGGCTGCTGCTGGAAATTTCATTAATGGGGGCTGCTGCTTGACACTACATATGAGGTGTATGAGTATGGTGCTGTGAATATGTCTGTGTAGCATAGGAATACGCCCAGTGTACATACTACAAATGTCCACAGACTTGTACTGGCAGACGGAGGCATCCAGTCTTTGTCTGCTAAATATACTTTGCATCCTGCAGAAAACATTGGATGAAAAAAAAGCAGACAACATTTTTCCATCCTGCCTTCTACAGGGGAGAGCAGTACGATATCAGAAGAGGCCATAATAGCCTATGGGTTAAGGATGCAACTGTATAGTATCCACCTCTAACCTCCACTGAGCACATGCAGGACTGTATAAAAACGAAGGCGGACGGAAGGGTTCTGCTTAAAAAAAAAACCATTTACTTACCCTTCCCACATTATACAGTGCTGGGAATAGGGACGGTTGGGTGTGGATGGGCACGTCGCTGAATGCAGCACAGCTTCTGTGCTCCTGTTTGTTTACATGGGGCATGGACCAAAGTGATGGCAGGAAGGTAAGTAAAGCCTCCTCCTGACCACCTTTGTTTTTTATAAAAGTCTCACCAGGGTATGATGGTAATCTCACCCCAGCTGGATATATCAGGAGGCTCTGCAGCAGCTATGCTGGTTTTGGCACAAATAACAAAAAAAAACTTGTTCAGTTATAGCAAAATATAAATGTTATGGCTGTGACTGTAACATTTATATTTTTAAAACCATGCAAAAAAAACAATATAAAAAACATGTGCTGCATGATATTGATAAAAATTGAGGCATGGGAGTCACAACAGAGACTCTATGACCCAAGGGCCCATGTAATCCTGGCGCTTGCCCTGGTGAACCAAAAACTACAGATTCCCATTTTTATCAAATATTTATGGAGAAGTTTTTATAATGTTTTTTTCCACATTATGATTGTGTTGTAGTCGGTGGTGCATTGCTTGGTCTCTCCTTATTATACCGTTTTTGTCTAGGTAATGTCCTTCAGGTTTTCTACTGGTAGTAAGTAGCTCAGGCTATTTTCTAATGTCCTTGATAAAATATTTGCTCCTACTCTTAAGGTTTGTGAGCTTAACACTGAATTGGATGAAGGCCATGTTACTCCCATTAAAATATAATGACCTGTAGAAGACTTCCTTCCATTGCCAAAATGCTGGGAGCTCAGGAGTCCCCCTCCTTACGCTGGGCACAGTATATCATGTTCACACAGTATCACTCTCCTTGCTAATTATTTCCTTAAATTACCTATATAACTCCTTGTAGCGGCCAGTTCTAGTTCCCAATCACCTCTAATTGGATTCTGAGCTATTCCATTTTAAGACATAAAGTCATAAAAGCAAAAGAAACATTATCGGACCATCTTAAGCTTAACATGTATGATTCTAATTATGCTTAAAATATTTGAATATATTATAAAATATCCATAAATTCTCAAAAAAAAAAGACTTTATTATTCAGCACATGATCCGTTTTCATGCCTAAGGCAAATGTAAGGCTCAGCTGCAAGACATAAACAATAGAAAGTAAATGTACATTGTGCTGCCAAGTATGCAAAGATTTAAGTTATCCCAGCTGTAAAGAGGCAGGCGAGCTACAGCTGGCCCACCCCACCTTGCCTGGTGCCCCTTCAAATTTCAAAATGAATTATACACATTGGGGCATATTTACTACAAATAGTTAAACTGGACAGTCTTCTTCTATCAGACACTGTCTGATATAGCATAATAGCATAATTTTTGGCACAACTTAGGCCATCGCTCTTTGGTCCTAGTAATCATAATGGCGTCTAACTTTTTTCTAAACCTCTTGTGCCCCCTAGGTCTCCTGGGCATGGGTGAGATTGCACCATCTGCACACCTTTTATGTCACACCTTTGTCTTCTATGTGACTCCATAAATAATAGTGTTACATTATTCTTTCTATCACAAAATTCAGTATATCAATTCTCTCCATGACACAGCTCTCATCATTGCCAGCCAAAACCTTTTGTCATCCAGAATGCCTCATTGGGTTTTACTTTCCACATTTAAAGAGGTTGGCCACTTATAACTTTTAGAAGGTGAATATAAGACCCTGAGAGGGTCACCCATATTAGGGGTCATGTGACCACCTGGGCAGGACTCAGGACTTTCTGTGACGTCCCATGTCCTTCTGGCCTTATGCCCCTTCAACCACTGATATGGAATAATGGTGAAGAGCGGATGGGGGGGGGGGCTTTCATATTCCAGAAACCGGCCGCATATGGGACGTCGCAAAAAATGTTAAGGTAGTATGTATAATATGTGTGACCCTATTAGGATCTTATACTTACCCTATTAAAGTTTGGTATAAGTAGCCAACCACAGATCACCATCTCAGTCTCACTGTCAACCAAAATAAAGGTACAATACTCACTACAGTCAGTGAAAGTCCCCATTGTCATAAGATATTCCCTTCTTTCACAGAAGACCTTGTCTTTCAGACAAACTACATGGCCTAATGTTAATAAAAGTATGGATTCTCCATGCAGTGTCTCACACCCGTGCTGATATATGGCGACTTATTTACTTACCCGTCCTGACGCGTTCCCCGAAAGTGCATTGTCCGACCGGAATGCACTCCGCGATTCACTAAAATCATGCGCCCGATTTTCTGCATGTGTCACTTCCCCTCTCAGGTCCGACAGAGTTCACCTTCTTCTTCCAGGTGCATGTGAGTGCTTGATCATGCAACACAACTTCTGTTGCAATGAAAGCCAGTGCAGCCATCGCACAATCCCATCCCGTGTGACACAATCCCCAGTTAAATACCTGTCAAAGCTGCTCAAAATGTTGGAAAAACTGACAAAAGTTTTCACTTTGTAGCACGTGGCTCCACCTCTGATGCTGTCCCCCATCTTGTTGCAGGTGGTGCTGCCTGAGGCAAGAAGCCCGACTCACCTCATGGCTGGTGAACACCTGCTATTTTTACCCAGGATATCTACTTAATCCCAGCCTAATCTTCCAGCATCTAGCCAGAATGTCTGAAAGTATCAGCCTCAGCCTCCTCTAGTGCCCAAATCTAACCCAATCTACTTACTTAGTGTTAGCTCCTCCCACCTTACTAGCAATCTCAACATCGGCCCTCCAGGCCACCAGCAAGTTTCCTTGCTTTTTTACAATTCATGGATGATACATATTTATACATATGTGCCATATGTACAAGAGTAGTCTGAGAGATTGTTGCAAAGCGATTGTAGACTGTCCTTACATATATTACACAGTTGGGTCACATCAGCTGCTCTGTTATATTAGCGGTGTATTAAAAAGTTTGGAACCCCTCGCACTGAGCAAACAATGTAGCTTGGCTGAACAGAACTACTGTAATGACATAAATGGTTTATAGGTGTCTGCCTGGCGGAGAGCTCAGTTTATTGTAAAATGCATTTGTCCTCCTCTAAGCTAAACCTCCCTCTCAGAGAAAGATTTCTTCTGTGTACAAACCGAATTGAAGAATAAGTGCCTCATATTTAATCGATAGGATGTGTTCGCTAGTCAGTTTAACCTCTTCAGGGCAGGAAAATCTCCTGGAACCAATATGCATTGGCTAACGCGTTTTAGAGTCTGTTAAAATATCATTACATTTTCACATAAGAGAATTAACACCTATTGATCGGCAGAGAATAGTTGTAGCTGGGGGGTAGGAGGAGGCTGGGATGGTTGAAAGGATTATTAAAGATATTTAGTGTACACTCTGAATTTTCTTTATAGACCTTTTTATTTTGAGCCATCTGGATGCACAGAGAAATCCTCTAAAGGTTGCAATACACATTTTAGGAAAACCTTAAAGACACAAACACTGGAAATAAGCTATTGAACAAGTTGCACACTTCCTTCCAGTTGTGGTATGACCCTCACTTCCTTCCAGTTATAGTATGACCCTCACTTCCTTCCAGTTATAGTAGGACCCTCACTTCCTTCCAGTTATGGTATGAACCTCACTTCCTTCCAGTTATGGTATGACCCTCACTTCCTTCCAGTTATGGTATGACCCTCACTTCCTTCCAGTTATGGTATGACCCTCACTTCCTTCCAGTTATGGTATGACCCTCACTTCCTTCCAGTTATGGTATGACCCTCATATGGTCCATACTATGGTCTGGTGGTTTATTGTGTTCCTTGGTCATAGATGCATCTACAAAGCATTGCCACAGAATATGGATACAGCTATTTTGGAATCATGTAGGCAAAGTATCCCACTGCTTTCTACAGGGGCAGGTGCAGGGTAGCTTTCTACAGCCAACTTCAGGATATCTACCATCTACCATCATAATCAACAATGATAATCCAGGCACACTAACTCATAGATCTGGACCCGTGACGGTGGTAATCTTCCTATGTTTGTTATCCATGTCCTTCTTCCTTCTAAAATCAAGTTTTACAATTATACTAATGAACCTGAAAGGCTACTGGGGCAATCCCTCCTCGCTGCAGATTCACAAGCTGGTAGACTTTCTCTTCTCCCCCCACCTTCTCCTTCCTCTACCGGATGCAATTTCACGACAGCACACAGTGGGAGTAGGGAAGTGGTCCTGCACAATGTAAGAGCTTGTGACCCTGTAGCACACATGGGCTCTGGGTACTGCCCTAGTAGCCTTGAGCATAATTTTAAAAGTTGATTTTAGAAGGAAAAAGGCCATGGATAACAAATATAAGATGACCACAGTCAATGTGCCTGGATCTATGAGTAAGTGTCCCTGGTTTATCATGCTTGATTTTGATGGTTAACAAACCCCATACTAATAAATTTGCGGTATTATTATAGCTCCACAAGTGTAAAAACGCAGTACTACAAAATATGTACAACTGCTATTTGATAGACACATCCAAGCTTTCACACTCGTAACACCTTTTCAGCCCAACCTCAGGGTTTATGGTGACTTTAAATTTACTATGACGCAGCGCCTCCACCTAAATCTTGCCGTGAGCTCTGTAGCGATGCTAATGGGTTTTCCTCTTCTGCCAGGGGTTAACTTGAGAAATCCCTGCATAATCTCAATAAACACTCACAAGTAGTGGCAGGTCATGCCAAGCTGGGATAATAGTGCAATAAGGTCCCTTGATATATTGAGCCCATGATACAACTCACTCTGCAGGTGACAGCTAATACACATACTCTCTATTAGCAGTGTAGGGGGGAGCTGTCATGACACGGCATGGAGGGGTGGAGTCACATTAGTCAAGGGAGGGGTAGAAGTGGTTAATAGGGAGGAATATAAAAGCTCGGCGACACATTGGGAGACATTTTTGGTCACCACTTATATGAGAACCCACCCACCCTGTTGTGGGGTTTTTATGGGGGGTTATGATGGAGAGGTTGTTTGTGGTAGCATTCATTTTCCATGGGGGATGGGAATTATGTGATTGTATTAGGGGAGGGAAAGCGTTATGGTAGAGGTGGCGGGTAAGGGGTCCTTGGAGTTGGTGGTGCGATGATTCAATGGGACAGGGTGGCCTGTTTTGCAACTTCCTTTAAATATTTGAATCAGATGTTTCGTGGGTTATGGATAAGATGTTATGGATTTTTGAATGTGGGTACAAAAAAGGAAACACAAAGGAAAAGGGGCTATTGGGTTGAAAGAAGCCTCTTCTTTCTCCTGTATTGAGCAGTATATTTGAAACTACTTTTGCAGGTCTGTAGGCATGCAAGGAGAATAATTATTAACTGGAAAATATTTCCCTTGATGATTCTTTGAAGTGATTAGACTAGACAGGGACTATCTGTTAGAAACTTTATCAGGTTCCTTTATCTATCAGCTGAAGGAAATGAGAGTATATTTCTTTAATAAACTATATTACAAAGTTTTTTAAAAAAAAAGTTCATTAAAGCTTTAAACAGACATGTACTGCTTTTTTGGAAAATCTCATCTTGAAATAAATGTAAATGTTCATAAAACAATAAGAACTTTCACAAAATCATTTAATGTCCCTGACCCGAACAGATATGCTTCAGAAATTAGATTAACTAAATTTCTTTGTAAGTACCATCAGCCACCACATTGTTGGGTACATTGTTCTATAAATTTCAGAAAGTCATTGAAGACTTTTCATTCTTGCCAGTAACATACTTTAAAAGCCAAGCAATTAATAAAACAATGAATTGCTCAATTGAGTTCCTTCGGACCGTACAACCCTGTACATGAGTGCATCTGGAATACAAGGTTGATTAAAACTCCATGCACATCTGCCCACTTAAAGCACATCTCTATTATTTTATATAGGCAAAATTGTTCTACATCACTAATCCATAGCTCTTGCGATGTAGACCAACATTACCTATGATCTTGATTACCTATATGCAGCAGTTTCTTTGCTATCCTCCTCAGTTTAGCTTGCACTGTCTGTGTCTCCTAGCTGTGCTGATTTCTCCTCTGATTCCGAGGCGCGGTGGGGAATGTGGACATTTGTGGACACATGAATATTTCCCCTATGCAAACTTAGCACTTCTTACTTTATTTTAGATCAAGGGTTAACTGGCATTTATCTACAGTGTTTTGTTATAGACATTGGGGGTCATTTACTAAGGGCCCGATTCGCGTTTTCCCGACGTGTTACCCGAATATTTCCGATTTGCGCCGATTGTACCTGAATTGCCCCGGGATTTTGGCGCACGCGATTGGATTGTGGCGCATCGGCGCCGGCATGCGCGCGACGGAAATCGGGGGCCGTGGCCGAACGAAAACCCGACGTTTTCGGAAAAACCGCCGCATTTAAAAACCGAAAAAGTGTCGCTTAGGAAGCGCTTACCTTCACCTGGTCCGAGGTGGTGCATTCCGGCGCGTTGAGATGATTTTCAGCGCAGCAGCGCCACCTGGTGGACGGCGGAGGAACTACCTACATAAATCCCGGCCGGACCCGAATCCAGAGCAGAGAACGCGCCGCTGGATCGCGAATGGACCGGGTAAGTAAATCTGCCCCATTCTGTGTTTTTTACTGTATAGACTAGTAGAAAGGGTTGATGAACATTGAGACTTGTTTACCAGACAAGCATTAGGATGACAAGTGCTGTCTGGAAACTGTTTATACTTTAGAACCCTGCTTCCATAGAATATTATGGGGACTCAATGTAAGTCTATGGGAAAATGCTTTATCATTGTTTTTGTGCTAAAATGTAACCACTCCTCCCCTGGTAGAAGGTACCAAAGGAGAACAGTCCCAGTCCTTAGTGTCTTGCAGTTAGGGAACAGAGCATGGAGGAAAAGACTGCCAGTCTGCCTGAACAACCCAAAGAGGAAGTTGAGATGGTACAGCCTTCTTAGAAACAGCAGGACAGCTAACCCAGGACTCCTCAGTTTAGAGCATTTCTTCTGCCAGGTAGTAGATTGGAGATGGCAGCTCTTTGATTTGCTTGTATAGCTTTTTGCCTGAATTTCTTCAGTAAAGAAGGAAACTGTTCACTGCATGAATACTACGGAGTGTAAGGGTCTTCCCCCTAGGGATCGGATCCCAGGTGTCACCTACAGGGGGATCTGATCCTCTTCAGGGCATCACTGGTTTATGTACAAGTTTGTATAAAGTAAAAAAACTAAACAATAATAAGTTTCAAACATTAAAATAAATTAAAAATAAAAAAATTAAATATAAGCCCCTAAAATAACACATTTCCATACCAAAACTTGATAGCTTTACACAAATACCATCCAGCATATTTGGTATCATTGCATCCGTAACAACCTGTAGAATCCAACAGAATATGCAGTGAACACCATAAAAATAAAACCTGAAAAACAGAAAAAAGATAATTTTTTTAATACCCTTAACCCCTTCCCGACATTTGACGTACTATTACTGCATGGCGGGAGGCGCGTTCCCGCAAAATGCGGTAATAGTACGTCATGCTTCTGGCGCCGGCTCCAGAACGGAGCCCGCGCCAGAAGCTGCGGGTGTCGGCTATATATTATAGCCGACACCCGCCTCTAACACCCGCGATCTGAGATTTCTCCGGGTCCGCGGCGTGCTGACTGCGGCGTGCTAGGGGCATTTGAGAAGAATCGGACCCCCCCGCGGCGCTTACCGGGGGGGTCCGCTGCACCCATCGCAGCCCCGGGACTGCCGGTGCCCGGGGCTGCGTGATCCTCTTCTGTGAGCCCCCCTTCTGGCAGGACCTGGCTGTAACACACTGAGCATGCGCAGCATGCTCAGTGTGTTACATTACACAGTGTAATACATCTGTATTACACTGTGTAATGTGAAGAAGAGCTTGAACAAGTGATCAGTGGATCACTTGTTCAAGCTAATCTGTAAAAGTTAATAAAAAATGTTAAAAACACTACATAAAATCATTTTTTAATAAAAAGAATTAATTAAATAAAGTTAAAGTCCCCTAAACACAAATATTCCCTATACACATGCAATAAAGTGAAAAAAAACACAAAATCGCCAAAAAACCCCACATATTTGGTATCGCCGCGTCCGTAACAATCCGTACAATAACTCAGAAACATTATTGGACCCGCTCAGTGAACGCCGTAAAAACAAAACCCGTAAAACACGCCAAAAATGTACATTTTTCATAAAATCTCTACACAAAAATGTTCTAAAAAGTGGTCAAAAAAAGTTATGTGCGCCAAAATGGTACCACTGAAAATAACAACTCAACTCGTAAAAAATAAGCCCTAGCTCTGTCAACCAAAAAATATTAAAGTTACGTCTCCGAAAAGATGGCGATGCAAAAACAAATGAGATTTCCTCTATATTAGTTTTTATCCAGTAAAATTGTAAAAATAAATGAAAAACTGTATAAATGAGGTATCACCATAATCGTAATCACCTATGGAATAAAGATCATATAGTATTTTTAGTGTATGGTGTACGACCCCCAAAAAATACGAAAAAAAAGTAAACCAAAATTGACAATTTTCTTTTCACCCATACATTCAAGAGTTAATAAAATCTCATCAATAAGCTAATGACCCACGAAAATGAATTATTTGTAAAGTGCATCTCATGTCGCAAAAAATAAGCCCTTATATGTCCAAATTGCCAAAAAAATAAAGATTGTATAGCCAATAAAAAGTGACAATGCATAATCTGCTCTGAATGGCGCATCTCCCTTCGATGCCCTGGCGTGTGCCCATACAGCAGGTTACCACCACATATGGGGTATTGTTATACGCGGGAGGGATTGGGTATCAAATTTTGTGGAGTGTTTTGGTATCTTATCCACTGAGAATTTGTAAATTTTTTGAAAAACACTTTCAATTAGCCAAAAAAGTTTACTTTCAAAATTGTATCCGATTTTGTTTTAACCCCTTTTAAAGGGTTAATAAACTTCATAAAAGTTGTTTTACGTACGTTGAGGGGTGTAGTTTCTATAATGGGGTAATTTATGGGGTTTTACTTTTATTTAGGCCTCTCAAAGTGTTTTAAAACCTGAGCAGGTCCCTCAATAGCAGGATTTTGCGGTTTTTATGAAAATGTGAAAAATCGCACCTAACGTTCAAAGGCACATAACATCCTACAAAAATAAGAGGATGCCTAAAAAACCATGTCCACATAAATTAGACATTTAGTGAATGTTAGTTATTAAATTTTTTTGCGGTTATGACTATGTATGGAAAAAGTAGAACATTTTGAAGTTCGAAAATCAAGAATTTTTCCAAATTTTCACCAAACATCTGATTTTCTCATAAATAAATGCAAAACATAACACCAAAATTTTTCAACTAACATGAAGTACAAAGCGTCACGAGAAAACTATTTTAAAATCACTTGTATATGTTAAAGCGTTCCGAAGTTATAACCATTTATAGTGACACAGGGCAGATTTGAAAAAATGGGCTGTGTCAGGAAGGTAAAAAGTGGCCTCAGCGTTAAGGGGTTAAAAAAGCTCTAAAAAGTGATGAAAAAATGTTATGCTCTTCAAAATCAGACCGCTAAAAAGAACAACTCTTCTAAAAAAAAAAAGAAGCTGTTATCCAGATATTACCGGTTCTTACTCTGCTATTCTTGCGCTATGCATGATCATAGCAGAATGTGGTGAGATAACACTATGAGATAACACTATTTCAAAAACATGAAAAAATAAGTTAATTGCAATTTGGGATAGGACAGGGATGCGAGTATAAACATCTACCCAGGGCCACCACTAGGAAGTTTGGGGCCACTGACTGGCAAATTTTGTGGGCCTCCCACCGCTCGAAGAATGATAATCCGGCCCTATGTGTACAGTGAGTTGGTAGGGAGGAGGATTTTCTGTGACTTGGGGGCCACTTCTCTGCTTATGGGACCCCAGAACACAGTCACACTAGACCCCTCCTGATGGCGGCCCTGTATCTACTGTGAGCTTATGTGATGCTAGATGTCCTCTAAGAGACAGTCATAACAAATTTGGGAATGTCAGAGCTGGGAAAGATAAGCAAATAAGGGGCAGGGGCTGCAGGCAGGTCTATGGGTGGTCTACCAGTGGGCTTTATATGTCCTTACTATAGCAGCACCAAAGCTGGTAAGTAAGCATATCCTTGCAATGCATTCTGGCACATTTACTTACCAGTCGTGATCCAGTGGCGGGTTCTCTGACGCTGATTTGGGTAAATTATTTTTACAATCATTTAAAAAGATATGGCATGGAGTAAGTGGAAGATCTCTATATGTGTGCTGGAGGTTTATCTGCAGTGACCCTATATATATTGCTTATGTAGGACTTGCTGTTCCTGGTATCTGCTGGTCCTTATGTGCAAAATTGTTAAACATGTAATTTCATCAACCTCCAGCAGTTGTACGTAAAATCTTTTTCACCCCTAAAAGGAGATCTTTCATTATACTTGACTTCTCTCTAAATTGATGCAGTTTTCCCTTGCTTTAGCTAACTTATATGAAGGTGGCTTTGGCCTCAGGCTGATAATGCAATCTGCAGAAAGCTGGAAGATTTAACCTGCTTTTTTCTAATGGTCCGTTTTCATAAATGTTCTTTTTATGAAAGGAATTTTGCCTGTGTCTTCAGGTGCTCGGTGACATGAAAACAGGCTTCACTTTTGGAAGAAATATTGAGGGGAATTTTTCCTCCTTAAACACAGTTGCTATTGGCAGGTGGGAAAATATCAAGTCTGCAAATATCAAGAGATTTATCCATTTTTATTTCTTTTTTTTTGTTTGTATTATAGAAATAGGAAATAATTAGTTTATATGTGTACATACAGTATGTATAGCGCTACTGTCATGTCTGTAAATGTCAGACAGATTATGTTCTTTATTCACTGACCGGCATCCACCAGAGGAAATAAAAGGCCACTGTCAATCTAAACAAAAAAAGGAGAAAAAAGGAGAATTTCAACAAGATATAAACTAAACCAATGAAAAATAATAGGTTGTGATTGGGGCAGATTTACTTACCCGGTCCATTCGCGATCCAGCGGCGCGTTCTCTGCAGAGGATTCGGGTCCGGCCGGGATTTAATAAGGCAGTTCCTCCGCCGTCCACCAGGTGGCGCTGCTGCGCTGAAAAGCATCTGAACGCGCCAGAGTTCACCGGCTTGGGCTGAGTGAAGGTAAGCGCGTCCCGAGCGACACATTTTCCGTTCTTAAATGCGGCGGTTTTTCCGAATACGTCGGGTTTTCATTCGGCCACGCCCCCGATTTCCGTCGCGTGCATGCCGGCGCTGATGCGCCACAATCTGATCGCGTGCGCCAAAATCCCGGGGCAATTCAGGTACAATCGGCGCAAATCGGAAATATTCGGGTAACACGTCGGGAAAACGCGAATCGGGCCCTTAGTAAATGACCCCCATTGTCTCAAATTGAGTTGCATTTGATTATTTTTTGGGAGCCATTAATGTGTTAAATCATAGCATCACTTAAAGGGGTTGTTCCAAGTTTGATTGTTATTCCCTATTCACAAGATAGATGACCACAATGTGATTGGTGAAGGACTGACTGCTTGAACGCCCGCAGTTCACAAAAACGGGGGTCCTGTTTGCAGGAAGTTGGAGCAGCGGGTTGAAGAGGTATTCCCACTTTGTCAAATTAATTTTATTGTTTGTATGATGAAAAATAATACAATTTTCCAATGTATCAAATCCTCGCGATTTTCTAGACATCTGCTTGCTGTCATTCTTTAGAAAGCTTTGTTGCTTACTTGCAGTGGATAGAAATCTGACCATGGTCACACTGGTGCACGGCTCGTTAGTATCATAGAGAGTAATCAGAGCTGTGTGATATAACGAGCCGTGCACCTGTGTGACCATGGACAGATTTCTGTCGACTGGAAATAAACATAGAAGCTTTCAATAGAATGACAGCAAGCAGAGATCTAGAAGAATTGATACAGAAAGTATATTGGAAATTCGTATAACTATTCATTTTGAAAACAATATCAATTAGTTGCTGAAACGGGAAAACCCCTTGAAACTCTTTTCAATACTATGAGAGCGTTGGATAAGCCCAGTGCTGAGATATCTCCAGCACTCCTATTCATTGTCTATAAGGCTACATGCAAACCACTGTGTGCTTGCCCAGGCCGGATCTTGTACGAGTTGTGGCTGGGTGCAGAAGAAGGCAGGGGGGTGAAGAGAAGTCTTTTTAGTGTAAACTGCTTGCACATGTATTAATAAAGTGCCCGTGACACATTTGTGTTGTGGCTGCACTATACCCGACGCGACACAAATTTCTGCACCTAAAGGGGCATTCCGACGCACGTCCGCATGCTCTATGTCAAATATGTGCCAAAATAAAGTTGATGTTCCCTTTTTGGAGCAGTGCAGAATGCGGCAAGTTCATGAGGAACGTGCGCCAGAAATCCTGAATCTGGCGCCCTCTGCACTAGAGTTTGCGCTGCTTTTAATAAATGTGGGCCGCTGTCCTATTTTCTGGGAAAACAGAGTATTATGTGTCACCATCCCTGAGAGCTTGTTGATTAGAAGCACCAAATAAAATTGTGGTTACCTATCTTCACCTACCCATTGTCCCAACCCTGGTGCCAAAATGTACTTGACTGTAATATCAGAGAAACTATGGAATTTGCTGCCACACAATCTTGTGTTGGTTAATACAATGTACAAGCGGAGCCTGGAAATCTCAAAGGGGTTTTCCCATGAAGAAAAGTTAGGACCTATCCATAGGATAGGGCCTAACTTGCTGATCAGTGGGTGTCTCAGTGCTGAGACCCCCCGCAGATCGCGAGAACGAGGGGTCCAACTGAACCCTCGCCCCTTGACCGTTCTGCTCCATTAAACTCTATGGAGCTGGCGGAAATTACAGTGTCGCGCTCAACGATCTCCGTCAGCTCCATAGAGATTAATGGAGCAGAACGGTCATGTGCGGCCCTCTGCTCCATTAATCTGAGGAGCGGCGAGGGATCGGTCAAACCGCTCGTTCTTGCGATCTGAGAGGGGTCTCCCCTATCCCGTGCATAGGGGATAACTTTTCTTTGTTTGAAAACCTCTTTAATGAAAACAAAAAATGTAACGTTTAGCAACTAGACCTTAGGTTGATTTGAGGATTTATTTGGAGCAATTGCCTTCATCCATACAGTGGTTTTTGTTTTGCTATAGAAGTATTGCAGAATAATTTAATCTTCTACAATAATATGTAATTCATACATCTCCTTCAGATTTTACTGAATTACCTTGTACATCATTGTTTCTGTACATCTAGGATGTTAATATAGTCAGAAACCTAAATCTAAATACGGTAAAACTAGTGTAATATGTCCTAATGGTGGATCATAAGACACCTACTCCAGTAACTTATTAGATCTAATCCATAGGAACAAGATAAAAATTGATATAAAATACAATTTCAAGCCATATCTCAGAACACTTTGTCATCAGAACTCTACCGGGATACATTATCACATAAAACTGCACCATGACCTTTTCCAGATTTATCCCCCAGAATCCTCTGCTGCAGATTATCCACTATTTTAGCCTGCCATTAGTGGATTCAGAATCTTGTACTCTCACACTGAACGAGATGTTACTTTGATACACACAGATGACAGCAGCAGATTATAACTATTAGCCTCTAGTTTGTCTCAACAAGTAAAAGCTTTTGTGTCAGGCATAGAACAGAGGGTCAAGTGACATGGTGACATAAGAAATCCATTTTACAATAGGTCAGTCAGTGTGTGAGGGGGTGGAAGGCGAATTATCCTGTAGATTACGTTCCACTAACTCCTTATCTAGTTCAAACGAGAAAGATTTTATGATAAACACTGACAAAAGGTTGCAAAAAGACTTTTCAGAAGAGTAATGGGTTATTTTCCTCTTGACATTATGTTATCTGTGGTTGTTCTTCACTTTTTGTCATTTTTCGGTTTTGATATTCTCCAGATGATGTTTATTGGGCTTAGAGTAGGTTTTCCTATAAAAAAATGTAGTTAAAGAGATTTTCTGAGAAAAACAAATCGCCTTGGGGATGAAATATGAGAAAATATAAGAAATATTGAAAGAAATGTTAATCAACCATTTATTTAAACCTCTCATGCACATGTTCAGGACTTCTCCAGAGCTGCACCAATTCTCTGGAATGACCTTCCTCAGACCAATGCCCAAAGTTTCAAATGTGCTCTTAAAACCCATCTCTTTAGGCAGCCTATCATACTCGCTAACAGCATGAAATGTTAACTCTCTCTACTAATCCATCCTATGTCCTCCTCCTGTCAGTCATCCGGCAAACACAGAATATATACTCAGCTCCAGGCTTCTCTGCAGGGCCAATAAATATAGTGCCTAACTGCCTTCTCTAATGGGGGTAAGATGGCTACAGGAGGAAGTTGGCCTGACTCTGGATCCTGATAATGTCAAGTAGTTAAGCCAGAGCAGCAAGCAGACAGTGTCAGCATCCAAAGATGGGGCAACTATGCTGCGAAGAGTGTAGTGTGAACAGCGGCTATTTTACCTCCGTTAGAGAAGGGCACTTCACTATGCCTTAAGCAGGAGAACCTTACCCACCTCCAGCTTACTGTATGTCAGCTAGAACATCTCAGCATGTCTCCTAAATATACGTCATTGGTTAAGCATCACTATTGTATATGGTTAGAGGGGAGAAAGCTGCTATCAAAAGCTTTGGTCAACATACAACCAATATGGACAAACATGTGTTATTCGTGAGCTGCAAACAATGGATGTGTGGTGCTTTGTTGTGGTCCATAGGTCCTAAGTGTGAAATCTGTTTCACCGATCAGTGAAAAACAAGTAAAAAAAAAAACAGAAAACAATGGTCCACATTTATTAAAATGTTTGCGCCAGTTTTCTGTCGGACTTTGCACTATAAAGAACGTGGAAACTGCTTGCACATGTATTTATAAAGTATCCGCAACACATTTGTGTTGTGACTGCACTATGCCCGACGCGACACAAATCGTTGCACATAATGGGGCGTTCCGCTGCACTGTCAGACAATGCGCTACATTATTACCGCAATGCGACAGAAGTGTGTTGAACGCCCTATGTTAAAGGCACATGAAAAAAAAAGAAATTAGCGCACTCTGTCGGATCAGTGCAGGGAGCGCCACATTCATGAAGAACGTGGGACACATTTCATGAATCTGGAACACCCTACACAGTACACAGGCAAACGACACTAGTGCAGTTTGCGCTGTTTTTGACAATTGTGGGCCAGTGTCTATGTGCATGTAGCCTTCGGATATATTTAAACAGTGATAGTACCTGTGTCAACATACTTTTTCACATGAAATGATAAACTTCTGACTATTGAACATCTTTTACCCACAAGAGGAAATAAGCCGATTCATTTTCTCCTCAGAGCTCATAAACACCGGCCTATTGTCCCGATCAAGTGTTCCCATTAAGGATTCTGAATCATAATGGGCCTGTAAATAAGCCTACGAAAACATAATGGGGCACATTTATGGAGGGTCAGCCCACTGCATTTACAGATGGTTTCCCGACTCCGTTTTGCGTCGCATTTAACAGGGGTTTTTGGCGCACACGATTTGATTTTGGCGCAATCGCATCGGCTTTCATGCGACACAAATCGGGGGGCAGGCCGTTGGACAACTCGACTGATTCGGACTAAACACGGTATTTAAAATTCAATTGTGTCGCATGACAATGCACTTACATACACCAGGAAGAAGAAGGTGAACTCCGGCGGACCTGAGCGGGGAAGCGACACCTGCAGGATATCGGACGCACAATCTTGATGAATCGCTGCAGACTTCATCCTCATCGGAGAACACACCTTGGGGATCACTCAGGGACCGGGAAAGTAAATGTGCCCTAATGTATATCACATAAGTTTGAGCAAAATCTACTGCATGTGATGATAACCTTGTGGGTGAATGTACGGTGCAACGCTCCTGAGGTGATTGTTAAATGGATTAAATGGATTAAATTACACAATTTAATTAATGAGTGATAATGAAGGCTGTTTTTTAATAGAGGCAGATATGTAATTGACTTTACACCATTAATTCGCCACCAGTCCTATTAGTGACAGTCGTAATAGGGACTTAAATAATAGATATGAGCAGAGTCTCTACGGAGAGAGACTGGAGGCTCTAGAGACTGTAACATCCCTCAGACCTTATCCATAACGGGACAGAGCCGGGAATGGAAAAGAATATCCTAATAGTAGATGCAGCTAATAGAAAATGTTCATGGCACAGCAAAGCATTGTGGGGAAATAGTTTCTTCAACGCGCAGTTAATGACAAAAGTTTTCCCAAGTTGTGGATTTATTAAAGTTTTAGCACCGCAGCAGCCATTGAGGGCCCATCAACATCACTAACGGATAATACATTTTACACGGCAATGCTGAATTGCTTTTAGCAATGGGATACAGATGAACCTGATTAGCTGGAGGGTGACCTTAATGCCACAACGTTCTTCACTGTGCAAAAAAATCTATTCAATATTAATACGCCAAGCAAAAACTAAGTGAGCCATCCATTTTCTTAATGGTGGCCCAGATCTGGCTGGCACACAGGGAGCAAGTTATTTGCTATTTACCTTGATTGCCAATGTAGAAAATACAGAGCAAGGTTTTTCAATGTAATATGGAGGCCTCATTACCTCAGACAGACTCTGGGGGAGGATTATGATGTTTCAGGTGAGAGTTTGGGACATGGTTATATTGATGTGACTAAGACGGGACATGGATGAAGTAGTTTGCAGAAGATCACTCCCGGGTATGAATTTGATGCATGAATTATTGTGATAAATTTGGTTTAGTAAATTTTCTGTTTGAGATGAAATGTTTGGATTTGACTGGCTTTATTATGGCTGAGGTAAAGGTGGAGAAGATTTTACCCCTGAGACGTATTATAAAAAATACTGCTGCCTCCACTGTAGTTTGATTGTAAAATTGTGAATAGCGGTCCCTGGACTGCCTGCATAGTGGTATGACAACTGGGAGTCGGCCACAGCTTTATTAAAGGTAATTAATAATAAACTTCTACTCATAGAGTAGCAACTTTTGTAGAACTTCAAAGAGTTAAATCTTGGCACCTGAATGCCGACCTTCTTAAAGGGCATGTAGGTCATAAACCCACTTAAAGACTGCCATGTGGGATGAGATGTACTCACCTACATGTCACTCCGAACCCCAGCCAAAAGAAACACAGCCCTTTCAATTCCATCCTGCAACAAATGTTGGTTGAATGAACCCCATCTGGCAACAAAAGGCTCCAGTTGTCCTCTTCCAATTCCCTGTGTTGAATAGCTACTCCACCCATTTCTTGAACAAAATGGGATACCCTAGTATTCAGCAGGTGTCTGCTCCATTCAATGGCAGCCTCATCCGTGGCTCTGTGCCACATCGCAATGGGGATAATCTCAGACCAGACTAGCATGAACCTGTAGAAGAAGGAAGAAAACCTTTTCAGGTCCAATTGTATCAGAGGAACTAATTCTCCTCAACATACTGAGCACAAATCATTACCCCAATTGTAAAACTAGAACAGAGGGAGCTATGGTGTAATGTTGTGTCATTACGAAGAGCCTACAGCCACCAAAGGCCACAAATCCCATGCCACCAGACATCTGTGTTAAAGAAGCCAAGTGATCTTCCGCCTGGCCGGTTCATTGCCATGGGCATTCCAGGTTGAAAGGGGAATCTAGGATCTGATCAATGGGAGGAGCTGACTTTCAGGGAGGATTATAGGGAACTAGGGCATGGGATCCCCTCCTCGTCCGCTGAAGGGCAGAGACTTCGAAACACCTGCCAATTAAAATGATAAAGGGTATCAGCAACAGCATTGTTGACGCCCGGTATAGCGGGCCCTAAAAGCGGTATTATATTGAAGGCACCATAAGAAAACACAATGCGACTGACACAGAACAGGAGGAGAGTATGAAGACAAATCGCCACCCGAACAACATTCATGTTGTCCGTCCAAACATGACTGACTTATAAGCAATAGCAGAACCCCACAATTCCACTGCAACAACAATCGAAAACGACTGAAAGAGCATCAGATTGGCACACCAACCGCCAACTCCAAAACATATTGTTAGGTTGTTTAGAATTTGACAAGCTTTGTGCAGCGCTGCGTAATATGTGTGCGCTATATAAATAAAGAATTATTATTATTATATTAACTCAAAGCAGAGAATGCCTGGAGCCAGTTGTGAAATGTCTTGGCAAACCTAAGTTTCTGTTCCACACCCCGCTCAAAATGATGTTCCCTATCAACCGTATCCACAGACAGCAAGGACCAAATATCCACATCATAATTGCGGAATGTTTTGTCCTTCGTGTCCTTTGTCCTCTAGTGGACATCAAAGCGAGCACAGGAGCCACAGGATCTGGTGGAGCTAGGGTGCGGAAAGAGCTGATGGAGCCATGGTGGACCTGTGGATGTGGCGATGTTGGCAAGAAGAAAGGCTCCTGGAACGATCGGAGCTGATGGCATGGGATGACCTGGATGACATTGACAAGGACAAACTCCATGCCTCTGAGATCAATGCTGCTTACCCCATCTAGACAGGGATCAGGGGGAGGACTGATGCCTGGAGGAGCCAGAACTGGTCACTGATGGCACAGAGGCACAATGGGGCACATTTTCTAAGGGTCCGTGGTCCGCACTATCATTGGAATACCTGATGATTTCTGATGTGCGCCGCATTTAGAAAGGGTTTTTGGTGCACGCGTTCCTTTTGTGGCGCCGCTGCGCTGGCTTTCATGTGACACAAATTGGGGGGCGTGCTGTTGGACGATCCGACTGATTCGGACTGGGTGTAGGATTTAACTTTCAAATTTATCTCAGTGGTATTTGGAAATTTTTTTCCAGTTTCACTAAGAAGTACAATTTGTTTTTGAAAAATAAAACAAATCTGGCATTTTGGAGGAGGTGAATAAAAAACTGAAATACAAAATCTGAACAGGGCCGCAGCGTTAAGCACTAACCTTTTAACAAAAACATGTTAGGTCGTCCCAATTATCATAATACATGACAGCGTGTCCTTCCCGTTAAAAAAGGCATGTTCTAGACTTGACAGTTTTTTCACAGATCACTCATAGGCTATAGTTTTTGAGGATACATTTTTTTTTTTTTTATATTAAATTTCTTTTCTTTTATTAAAGTTCATAGTAAAAATGTGCAATACAGTTGTCATACATATCTATTGTTTCACTCCAACCCCTGTCCCCTACCCTCCACCCATCCCTCCCTGATTTTTGCCGAGGGGAGAGAAAGAAAAAAGAAAAAAAAGGAGAAGAAAAGAGAAAAAAAAAAAAAAAAAAAGGAGTCTGCTATATTGGTTTTATTTGGAGTAGCCAAGGCTTGTCCCCTGTTAAACTTTTCTTACTGCGAGCGTAGTATATTTTCTCGTATTGCTCCACTTTACGACATAGGGCCTCCCACTGATGTATATTTGGTGGGGTCGTACTTTTCCAGTTTTTTGCCAAAGTAACCTTTGCTATTAGAGAGAGTCTGCATATTGCCTCTATTTGATACTTCCTCAGATCTGGACGTAGTTTGCAGCTAAGCATGTTTAACAATAGTATCTCTGCGGATGCTTCTATAAAAGTGTCCACTCGATATTCAATTTTTTGATGCACCTCTGCCCAAAAGGGGCGAATCTGCGGACAACTCCATGCCATGTGGTAAAACCCTGCGTCAGCGGCATCGCATCGCCAACAGCGTGCGGTATCTTGATTCCCCATTTTAGCTATTTTCCGAGGTGTATAGTATAAGCGATGGAGGTAGTTGAAGTACACCATTCTATGGTTCATATTAATAGAGGCATGGTTGATGTTATGAAAGGCCCAATGCCATTGTTCGTTGGTCTTATCCCCTACTTCTGATTCCCAGTGCCTTTGTGCTTTAAATTTCATATTCCGTGTGTTGTCACTATTTAATATATTATATAATTTAGATATAGTATATTTACCCGTCCATTTAACCCATATCTTGTCTATCAAAGTATCTTCCTCAATTGTGAAAAGGACTTTACTCGTGGATCCCCTATATGCATCCGTGATTTGTATATAGTGAAAATAGTGTTTTTTGTCAATCCCATACTCCCTTTGTAAGTCTACAAATGGTATCGGCTTACCATTTATAAATGTTTGTGCCACCTTATTTATCCCCAAAGTACACCAAAATTTCCCTGTTTCGTGTGTTTTCCAAAACTCTCTAATATTTAAGTTATACCATAAAGGGGTGGATTCTATCGCTCCTTTTATTTGCCCTACTTTCCTTAGTGTTCTCCATATTTCATTAAGCATGTTGCATAGAGGGGATTTTCGAAATTCGCTGGTGCCCAACTGACCTGACTCTAATACTTCCATCCATTGTCCTAATCCCTTAACTTTACCTATTATTTCGTTCATCACCTTGGTATCTTTCCATCTAGACAGAAAGCATATTTTGGATGCTAAAAAATAGAGTCTGAAGTTGGGTATAGACAGGCCCCCTTCATTATATTTTTTATATAAATAATCTAACTTTATTCTTACATGCTTGCGTCCCCATATTAATTCATTTATTAATCTTTCGATTAGATGAAAGAACCTATCGTGGATCCATACCGGGGAGGCCGACAGCACATACAACAGTTGTGGTAGCATGGTCATTTTAAGAAGACCCACCCTATCTGCTCTGGACAGTGGCAATTTAGTCCATATCGATACTTTGCCCCTTAATTTGTTGATAGTTGGGACGACATTAAGCCTAACGTAGTCCTCTATCTTAGATGAAACCTTAAGCCCCAAGTATTCCATTGCATGTGCGGGTGAGATGATATTTATGGGCCCGTATCCCATTGGGGAGGGGTGACCCAGAGGGAGAAGCATGGTCTTATCCCAATTGATGGCCAACCCGGATTTCCCGCCAAATTCCTGAACCACTCGCATCACCTCAGGGACAGAGACTTCGAGATTCTTTAGGCACAATAGAATGTCATCTGCGTATAATATAATTTTGTCAGTGGTATCCCCTCTGTCAAAACCTTGTATGTTCTTATCTTCCCTGATGAGTGACGCGAGCGGCTCCAGAAATAGATTGAACAGCATAGGAGAGAGGGGGCACCCTTGTCTTGTGCCCCTCTCTAACCTAATCTGCCCGGACCATCTGCCATTGACATCTATTCTGGCGGTGGGATTCCTGTATAATAATTTCGTCCATGACAAGAAGACCTCACCAAAACCAAATCTGCCCAATACACCCCATAAAAATGACCACTCCACCCTGTCGAAAGCCTTTGAGGCATCCAGTGACAGGATGGAGTGGTCCCCCCCCGGATCGCGTCGTTGAATGTTTATGAACAGCCTGTCAAAATTATTAACTGCCGACCTCCCTGGCATAAACCCGCTTTGGTCTCGATGTATCAGATCACCTATCACTCTCTGTAATCTTAAGGCTAAGGCTTTCGCCAAAATTTTAATATCTGTGTTTAACAATGATATGGGTCTATAGGAATCGCAACATAACAAGTTTTTGTTTTTCTTCGGTATCAAAATAATTATTGCTTCTCTCATTGAGCTCGTGTGAGAGTTCTCCCCCCTTGCTTTGTTCAGAACTCCTATTAACATAGGGAGAAGAACGTCCCCATATCTTCTATATATTTCAAAAGGGAGTCCGTCGGATCCTGGGCTGGTGTTTCCCTGAATGGAGCACACTGCCAGCTTTAGTTCTTCGACCGTCAATGGGGACTCTAATATATGTGCCTGTTCCTCCGTTAGTTTGGGGAGTTTAATTCCATCAAGATATCTGTTGAGGTCCGCCTCTCCTACTCCCTCTTGAGATCTATACAAATCGGCATAGTATCTCTCGAAGGTGTGCCTAATCTGTCCCTCATCGGCTACTATGTCGCCTTGTATGTCCTGGATCTGTTGAATCTTATTGCCCTTGCCCTGTTCCGAAATGAGCTCCGAGAGAAGTTTACCAGGCTTGCCCGACGAGCAAAATTGATTCTTGCCTCTAAAAAATATTGCTTGTTGTGCTTTATGTGTTAGGAGTTTGGCATATTCCTGTTTCAGTGTGTGTAATTGTTGGCTGTTATGTGGGGTGGGTTGTTCACGATGTAGGAGTTCTAAATGTTGAATGTTTCTTTTTAATCCCAGCTCCTTTTTTTTATACAAAATTTTAGTTTTATTGATTTCCCGATGCCACCAACCCCTTATACATCCCTTCAGGGCATCCCACACGATACCGATATTTACTGTATCAACATTGTGTTGCCAAAATTCTAATATTTCATTAATAAAGTTCTCATCTTTTGTGGTGATAATTGACATCCAGTGGGGGTTTAGTCTAAAGGGCCTTCTCCAACCATCCAACTTGCACTGAAGCTCTAATTCTATAATCAGCATGGAGTGATCCGAATGGCTGGCTGCTTGGTATTTCATTTGTTTGACAAGGGCGACTGAGTCCCGGGATGCGAATGCTAGGTCAATTCTCGACATCACCGTATGTGACCTCGAGAAACAAGAGTATCCTCGTTTGTCCCCATATAAATGCCGCCAGATGTCTATCCATCCTGCCTCTTGGCAGAACTTGGCTAGTGGGGACCCATTGCTTTGTGTTGGACTTAATGTCTTGTTCAGGTTCACTCGGTCTAGCTCCGAATCCATAGTGCAGTTATAATCACCGCACACATAAACGGGGCATGTTCTTTTAGAAGCCAAGAAGAGCAATGCCTTCGTCAATACATTTAAGGAAAAAGGGGGGGGGATATACACAAACATAAGGGTGCATATCACACCATAAAATCTGCCATACAAAAAAACATATCTGCCCTCTACGTCCAGCTCTGAGGAGTATATCTCAAAGTCGATTTTTTTTATGAATATACACACTTACTCCCCTAGAATAGGATGAGAAAACTGAGTGGTATGCTGCCGCAGCCCATTTTCTCTGCATGAGTTTCGCTGTTTCTTTACTCAAATGGGTTTCAACCAGACATACTATAGCTGGTAAGTGTGACTGCACGACATCAAATACTATACGCTTTTTTACTCTGTCCCCCAACCCTCTAACATTCCATGTGATTAGGGATAGCATCTACGAGATAAAAAGAATAAAGAAAAAGAAAAAGAAAGAGAAAAAAAAAAAAAAAAAAAATTAATTTCCCTCGCTCTCCCCGTCGGCTAACCCGCCCCCCTGCTCCCCCCTTAGTGTACCAAGATGCTGTAATGGTACTCATACCTTGGGTAGTCCCTCTGTCCCCCCCTCCATCCCACTACTCCACCCACGTCCAACCCTGTGTCAGTTATAAACCTTTGGACTCTACCCATTTCATTCCCTCCTCTGCATTGTCGAAAAACCAGGATTTTCCTTCATGTATTATCCTTAAGCGGGCTGGGAAATGAAGGGAATAGGTTAAGCCTGCTTGAATTAAACGTTTTTTAATTTCAGAAAATCCCCTCCTTTTGAGCATCGTCTGTTTAGAATAATCTGGGTAGACTGAAATTTTGTTCCCGTCGAAAGCAACCTCTTTACTATTCCGAAATACTCGGAGTATCGTGTCCCTATCCTTAGATAAAAGGATCTTACATATTATTGATCGAGGATGGGCACCTGGTATTGGTTTTTTCCCCGGAACTCGGTGTGCCCGCTCCACGCAAAACATAGCAGATAGACTTTGTATACCAACGGTGTCTACAAGCCATTTTTGTATAAACTGCTCCGTGTCCTTCCCCTCCACCCCCTCTGGAAAGCCTATTATTCTTAAGTTTGATCTTCTAGACCGATCCTCCATATCCACCAGCCTGTTCTGTAGTTCCTTATTTTCAGCTTTAACCTGATCTAGAACCGTTCTATTGTGCTCTGTTTTTTTTTCCACCTTACTCATTTTAGTTTCTTGTAGGGAGATTCTATCTCTGATTTTGGTAAGGTCCTCTCTAATTGCGAGAACATCATTTCTGGTCTCAGCCAGCTGTGTAGAGAGGTTTTCTATTGCTGGGTTAATTTTATTTACTGCCAATAGGATTTCTTCCCAGATTGGAGGTGTCCCTGACTTGGGTAGGGGTTCCCCATCTTCACTATCTGTCTCTACATGTGTTTGCTTACTTCCTAACTCCTTGGCTGCCTTTATGTTTTTATTGGGAGTATTTTTTAGAAATTTGTCAATTTTAGAGGTGCTTTTGTCTTTGGGGGAACTGGACCCCGCAGATTTTCTGGAGCCACTTTTTGGTGGCATTGTCCTATGTTCTATACACCTTCCCTAACTATTTCAGATGGTCACGTGAATTTTCAAATTTTTGTAGGCCGTCGGAAAACCAATATGCCTACCATTCATGAATTAAGTTATATTGTTGTTGAGGAAACTTAGTTGGTCCAGTGTGTTCCGTACATGAAAAAGACATTTAGGATATTTGTTTCATAATCATGTGCAGGTGTATACATATACAAGAAAACCATATAAATGCCCACAATGCTGCCCGGATCTAAAGCATCGGACAAGTTAATGTAACCAAGGTTATGCTTCACTCTACTGGTTGTACAGCACGTATCTTATGGTACTAAACCGGTGTACAAGATAATCAAGTTAGCGATAAATTTGTCCAGTAGTGTCCAAGTACAGTTAGTAACACATCTTGTATGTCCCCAAGTATAGGATTACAACACGTTTAATAAGGCATGCAATAACGAGCTCTGTTGTTCATGTATGCTCTATCCTTCGGTATAAGCAAAAGCAGGTTAGCTAAGCCCAGTTATTGGTTATTAGTGCTGAAGCCGAGGTTAGTTGTGCGACACAGTTCCAACCGTCCGTCCAGTTAGTTGTTAATGGTATATAGTTGCTGAACTCCAACCGTCATACACGTAGCCGATCTGGTAAGGCGGCCTATGTCCTGATTCTGTGTCTGTTTGCGATGTAATCAGATAGGCGATGACTATGTCTGATAGTGGCAGACCACAGGACAAACCAACATTTATCCGGCAGTTCTTGATCTGAATGCAGTTAGTGGCACAGCTCCTATACTGTGGCACTAGACCTGTTCCCAGTATCTCATTCTATTGACCTTATTCCGTTTAGTTGTTACCGGTCAAGGATTAAGATAGTTGGTAATGGTCTATGCAGTCCCTATTTTTAACGGTTGTGAATACACGTGTAATGACATACAGTTTTGTTAGTGTGTTTTATGTCCAAGTTAGTTATCGGTACCGGGGACGGGCTTAGTTATATGAAGCAGTTTAGCCAAGAATCCAGTTAGTTATTAATAAAGAAAAGTAGCAGCCGCTCTCCAATCATCATAGACATAGCCTGTCCAATAGGGTTAGACTGTAAATTAAAGGTATACGATACCACAACTGTGGGGAGACCGCTTCACCCTTGCTTGACACATGTGTGCCAGGTGTCCAGAATCCACGTATATTGCTCCACAGGGGGGCGCAGATTGCTCCTCCAGATGTCTCCTGGCTCTCGTAGGCCGGGTTTGGGGGGGAAGTCACGGACCACCTCGCCTGAGGATCCACAGTGGTCCGGACCAGTTGTCCAATGTGCTGGTGCTAGGGCCTATGGATGTCTCTGAGCGGTACTGCCAGAGCTGCCACAACCTGTCGGAGGACACGAGAGTGTTGTCGCCGGGCTGGCGCCTCCAGCTGGTCCGTGCACAGTAGTGGCGTCCTCGTCCTGCGCGTGGTATGGTGCGTTCCCGATCAGGTGAGCAGATGAGCTGCGCCGGAGTTGAAGGAGCTCCGAGGCATGTCCGGGCGTTGTACCGATACCCTAAAGCGCCGTGCCGTCCATCCCAGGGGCGGCTCGGCTTACGGGGTGCATCTGACGGGCAGAGCTGGGGCTGGAGCGTCTGACGGTCTCGTGGGACGGGGAGGAGCCTCGGACGCGGCCGCTCACGTCATGCCGCACGTACCCCCGCCAGTTTTTGAGGATACATGAAAGAATGGATGCCACAAGGAAGTAACTCAAAACATCTGTTTTTCATGGTGGTGAATAGTCTTAGTTGTGTGAATAAATTCTAAAACAAATTATCGCATGCAGGGAAAGCCATAACAGAAAGAAATGTCCAGATCAGCACTTCATCACTACCCATAAAAAATCTAAAGAAATACGGTGCCCAAAATGCTTTCAATGAAAATGTCAGCATGTCTTGCAAAAACGACACCTTACATGCACAAGTATAAAGTGTCAGCATATGGCAATACATTGCATTATTTCATTTTTTGACAACAAAAGGTGATGTATGGAGGAAATTAAAACAAAAGCAAAACTATATTAATTTGATATCTCCATGATCATTCTGACCTAATGAAAAAGGGAGAAGTGTCATTTCTTTAAAAATTGTAATGGCAAAGCCCATAAAAAATCATCAATTTTACACCATTTAGAATTTTTTGCAGCCTTTCCAGTACCGTATTTTTCGGACTATAAGGCGCACCGGATTATAAGGCGAACCATCAACAAATGCCTGCTTAAATGTCTAGGTTCATATATAAGGCGCATCGGATTATAAGGCGCACCTGATTATAAGGATGTATGACCAGCAGGTGGCAGACCTGTGCACAGTTCAAGGCAGCTGCTGTCTGTAAGTACGATTCATATATAAGGCGCACTGGACTATTAGGCGCACCTTTGATTTCTGAGAAAATCAAAGTATTTTTTGTGCACCTTATACTCTGAAAAATACAGTAAATTGCGTATTAAATGGTGCCACTACAATAGGTCACATAAAAAACAAACCCTGTAAACTGGAAAAAAGAAACGCTGAAATGGAAATGGCTGCAGCATTAAATGTTGAAGGCTGGAGCTGTGAGTGGGGTCTGTGGTGAACTGAGAGCAGAGCAGTGTGAGGAAAAAGCATTTGAAAAAGCTACAATCCTGGAATATATGTCATTTTTTCATTGTCCTGCTGCTACTAACAACCTACTCAAAGGTATAGTGACACAGATCTCCAGGGCAAATACCTAACACTGTTTTGTATGGTCATAACTGCTAACAGATTCCTTTGAGTGTTTTCTAGCTACGAGCATATGTAAAGCCCAAAAACATCCCCTCACGTGCGGCACACAGCAGATTGCCCTTTCCACTCACAGGAAGCCAGAATAATAACTACATGGCATTATCATCTGCATTCATTGGTAATCATGGCTCTCGGGAGAGGTGACTGCTGTACTGTCACATTGTAAAAGAAAATTACAGCATATGCACTTTTGATTGTTCACCACATTCCCATCGCTGACAAAATGAAGACGTGAAACACAATGCAACCCGACTGTGAAATCCACCGACGGATGTGGTTACAAAAATATTTTTGCTGTCTCTGCCGTGCGTGAAGAATGCCAAAATACTTGTTCAATTAAGCAAGAGAATCCCACTCCTCCCTCACTAGTCCTTTATTACCGGACCACCTTCCTTCTGTAGTGCACGTACTATTCACACTGTTACCCCACATTCTGCCATTAGTACCAGAGACACACAAAGTATTCCTAAAAAATTTATGGCATCATACTGGCCCCCTGAAAATCCCCTGTACTTGAAAATCCAAATTTTTTTTCCATAAGTTAAAGTACCTTGCAAGCCACCTGCTTTGTATATTTCTAATATGGAGTTTTATTCTTATATGGCACCTCAAGGAAAAAAGTCACATGCTCCTCTCAATACTAGACTACACTTTTCCTTTTTCTGTAAGAATTTCTTCAAAAGGAGAATAAAAGACAATGACCCACATTTATTAAAGCCCCTGCGCCAGTTTTCTGTCTGAGTTTGCACGTTCTTTTCAGTGCACACTGCTTGCACAGGTATTTATATGGGGTCATTTCTCATATTTCCCCTTCTTTTAGCGTCTTTTGTAAGTCTTTTTTTTGCACCTCATTTGTCTCTGTCGTTATGGCTCTTTGTCAAACGTATTAGGCACAAATTTTGAACAATTTTCTTGAACAGATCACACCATTGCCTTTCCTAAGTATGGTCAGGACTGGCTTGTTATTGCACAGTTATTCGCCCCATATAGGTGCAAAATAATGTTAAATAAGGCGCAAACATCTGGAAGTAGGAGAAATGCAAAGGCAGATTAGGTGCAAACAGAAGTGTCTGCTTTGAGAGTCCCGCTTACACCCTGGGATCTTACACTGACCATCACTGAGTGATAGGAGCTAAAACAGAGTAAAATTGTAAAGTAATGGGTTAAAAATGATCTTTATGGTGTAACCATGACTAGGGGATTAAAATTTGAGAACTTTCAGGAGAAAACCCCTATAAGGGGTTAGCTCTTTGATTTTCATATCGCCTAGGTGCATAGGTGCCAGAGGTGGCACTCGGTGGTCACTCAGGCTGTTGCCCCAGAACAGAGTTAACGAGACAGGCATTAAAGGCCTTTGTGATGAAACCCCACGGATCACAAGAACCTCAGTTCAATGTACCCCCCTGTTCATCTCTATGAAGCCGTCAGACATTGATGAGTGCCATACTAAGCAATCTCTGTCAACTCCATGCACGACGGCTCCTCCTGCCATCTATTTGGACCCCCGTTCTAGTAATCTGTGGGGGCATCCTGGTCTACCTAAGACTACAGGAAGAGAGAGAAGTTTTGAACAGGGTCAAATTATCATTGGACCACCTTCTCTGGGCCCCACAAGGATCCTCACTCAGGGGGCTCCCAAGAAAAGCTCCAAAATTTCCCCTTTTGCTGTCAGCGATATTGGGGTCCTCGGGATCTTAAGAAGAATGGAAAAAGATACTGCTTGAATTGCTGCATTGGCACTTTGCAATAAATAAGCAGGTTTTGTGTTGCAGTTTGGGCACCCCATTAAAGGTTCGCTATCACTGCCCTAGGTATATTGCCGTCATCATGTCTCTAGGCCACCTCTATCAGTTTATAGCGGATGTCCGCTCTGCAAATCTCTTAACACTATTACAGGGATTTCTATATTTACTATACACTGTTTGCTTTTCTATGTGTCTATCTATTGAGCATTCCTAATATATATGTTTCTGTTTCTCTCAATTATTTTCAATTTATAACCTCCTTTCCCTACTGGGCCGTCCTATCTTGATGCTGGGAGGTAAAAATGTTAAAGCGGATTATTGTTTTAAAGAAGATTAAAGACTGAATGAAATAATCAGGGCTATAAAATCCATTACAAGGTGGAAGATACCTCGCAGCTTGTCACTGTGTGTCCTGCAGCCTAGGGCTTCTTATTAAACACACAGGATTCTATATACAGTTTTTCTACATGATTCATTGCCTTCCATATTATCTCCCAAATCATTTGTTGCCTTTCAGTTCTTGACAAACTGCCTTAATAATCACATGCTAAAGGTTTATGCCTGGGGCCGCGAAACCTCGTCTTCGGATCAGCCAGATGGGAAGTCCCTAGCAGTTGTATTTTTCATCCTACGGCCTCATGAATGCTGAAGGGTGCTGGAAACGTGTTGCTCAGCCGGGTATTACAACTCTTTATCTTCTTAGCATTACAGATGAGATGCCAAATACCTGGCAGCCGCTAACAGTCTGCAGTAACATATTTCTGTTTTCTTTACAATACGCCCTATAAGCCATAGACTAATAAAACCAACAGCTACAGTAAACACAAAAAATATTCTTATTATTCATTGCACAATATTTTTGGAGCACCAACATATTCTGCGGCAGAACAGGACACAAGCCTTTTCAATTTTGCCCCCAACCTCATTTCTCTAACTCATACACATATTAAAACATATTTATTTTCACCACTTTCACATGCCAGTATCAAGCAGTGTTAACTCAATAACTCAACCCACTTCCTTAGATTAATCTCTACCTTAATTTGAACCTCCAACATGCGTCTCTAGGACTTCTCCAGAGCTGCACCAATTCTCTGGAATGATCTTCCCCAGACTATCAGACTAATACCCAACCTCCAAAGCTTCAAACCTGCTCTTAAAACCCATTTTAGGCAGCCTATCACACTCACTAAATGCAGGAAATGTCAACTCTCTCTTTACTAGCCCATCCTATGTCCTATCTCCCATCTGTTATCCAGCAAACACCAGATAAATACCAAGCTCCAGGCTTCCCTGCAGTCCCACTGACTTTGGACTTTGTATACAAGATTAGGGCTGATGGCTGGTTCAAGCAGCAGTATTTTTATTTATTGAATTATTTTATTCTGTTCCCTTATAAAGAATGTACGGACCATTATAAACCTTTTGTGTCACCCCTTTCATCCTCATAGACTGTAAGCTCTTGCGAGCAGAGCCTTCTCTCCTATTGTTTCATATCACTATATTCTATAATGTAGTATTTTATTTATATATATTTTTTATTATGATATATGTCCATAGGGTCCTAGCTGCACGCAGGATGTTATGGAGCAGGAGGACCTGAGAAAAGTTTACCTGGTGTTCTATTAGAATGCAGCATGTTATAGAACATGAAGAACTGAGCAGATTGTACATAGATCCTATCTGCAGGTAGCATGTTATAAATCTGGGGGAGCAGAGCAGATTGTACATAGCGTCCTATCTGCAGGTAGCATGTTATATATCTGGGGGAGAAAAGCAGATTGTACATAGTGTCCTACCTGCAGGTAGTATGTTATAGAACTGGGGGAGTAGAGCAGATTGTACATAGTGTCCTATCTGCAGTTAGCATGTTATACAGCAGGAGGAGCTGAGCAGATTGTACATAGTGTCCTATCTGCAGGTAGCATGTTATACAGCAGGAGGAGCTGAGCAGATTGATCATAATATCCTATTTACAGAAAGAATATTACAGAGCTGGAGGAGCTTGGACATATACATAAACCCAAAATATGTAGAGATTTAAATGAATGAATTATTTAATCCTAGTCAATCTTTTCCTACAAAACTGGATATCCAAATCACATTACATTGCTTTTGTAACTTTTTTAAAAATATATTTTATTGAACTTTTCACATTAGAACAGATATGAAATCATACAAGCATTTGGCCCATTGGACCACATTAATTCTCCCAAATGAACATTTCCCTTGCTTGGTTCTAGCAAACATTTGTTTCCATCTTGCCCTTTACCCTGTTAGGTCCTCATGACAAAGACCAGGGGGAGCTAGCATGATCATCAGGTTGCTTGTTCACGATAACTATCGGTTGTTAGATATTTTACATCTATAACGTTTAACAGTTAACATTAAACATAAACATTAAATCAAGCCTAGAGTCTTATAGTAATGTCTGTCACTCTTTATAATATGAGCTCTGTATCCATGAATCTCATTAAGTTTGAAATAATTTCAGCTTATTTGTCTGAAGAGATGGTTCTATTTCTAGGAGGTAAGGATTGCAGGTCTATAAGTAGCAGAGCCGTGGCTGGGGAGTATGGTATATTATTTATTCCCAAGTTTGCAGAGATTGTATATATTTGATGCCATTAGCCTTGAATTTTGGGGCAAGACCATAGGGTATGTAATAAGGTCCCTTTAATGTCCACATCCTCTCCAGCATCCCAGGGGTGTTGAAGGAAAATTTTTGCTTAGTCTTGCTGGGGTGAAATACTATCTCATATGCGTTTTTGTCACAGCTGCCCCTGCAACCCATATCCCGGGTCACAGGCGCACCCGTGTACCTCCGTGTGCCCCAGGAGCCTCTCTGCCGGTGAACTCACCTCTCTTGGCTCCAGCGATGGTCTCTGCAGCTCCCGCCGCTCCTGTCCTCCGTGTTGCTGTGTTCCTGCGTTGCTGTGTTCCTGTTCCCATCTGCCTGGACCTCCTCTTGCTGACCCCGGATTGGACTTGACTGTGCATCTCTGCCGGCCTGGATCAGACCATGAGACTGTCTTCCGTTAAGGTACAGCAAATTCGGCTGCCACCGCGGGCTAGTTACCTGTGTAACAACCTGGTGGTATCCTGCCGCAGCAAGTCCATCCCGCTTTGCGGCAGGCACTGGTGAAGAGCAGGTGCCACTTATACTCCGGTTCCAGGTGTCGGCAAGTAGCATCTCCCGGTGTGGTCCAGTGGATCCACACATCCCGAATCCTGTCAGTTTTGACTATGGCTTCCAAATGAGATATACTTTGGAATGTGTGATGTTACAGTTTTTGAGCTTGTTGCTATTGGGAGGGTGTGTATGAGGAATTTAGATCTTTTTCCCAAGCCAACATATATGGTAGTTTTCCTGTTTCCCTTTTGTTGCCTATAGAGCAGTGATGGAGAACCCATGGCATGAGTGCCAGAGGTGGCACTTATAGCCCTCTCTATGGGCCCCTTGGACATCACCCCAGCAATGACAGGACTCAAGGCCTCTTGCAGTCCAAAGCAGGCCAGGACCCTGTAAGGAAGCTACAATGATGATCCAAACTACTTCCTCTTTCTACTGTATTGGTGTCCTCAGGTTCTTATACAATTCAAACCTGTACCAAATCATGGAGTAATGCTTAAATTGTCGCATTGACAATTTGTGAAAAATATTGGTTGTAGTTTGGGCACTCGATGTCTAAAAGGTTTGCCATCACTGCTATAGAGTTATAAAAGAAAGATATCCTTATTTTCCCAGGGGATTTATTTTTCATCCATGTGATTATTTGCTCACTAAGCAGGGGCAGATGTTTTACTTTGTTAGATAAATAATTACAAAATTTAAGATAGTTGTATATTTCTCCATGTTAGAGAGAGAATTTTGGAGTTGAATTGCTAAATGGTCTTAGGACTCCGTTTTCCACTATGTCTGCTAGGTTGTTTATACCCTGATTTCTCCAGTTTTCTAGTTTCAGGTTTAGGATATTGAATTCTAAGAGATTGATAGGAATTAGCTCTAATGGTAGTTTTTCTGTGCCTGGATTTGTTGTGGATAGTGTTTTCCATGCCTTTTCTGTAGTGTGCATTGTAAGTAAGGAAGAGGGATGATTCTTTGTTGTGTTGTTGTTTTATAGATTGCCATTTGTTGTCCCCTGAGTTTCTCCACCAATGCCCTGATTATTCCAGGGTTGCTGCATGATAGTAGTCTTTAAGTTCTGGTACTGCTATAGCCCCATTTGATTTGGGCCTTGTTAAGATATGGAGAGCGACCCTTTAATTGCTGTCTTTCCAGATCAATTTCCTAACTTGTGAACGTGACTTTCTGAAATAAGCTTCTGGTATGGGGATGAGGAGGGTTCTAAAGAGATATAAGTTATCAAATATTTTGGGGTTTGCAGATGATTATATTATGTCATCGGCGAAGAGGGCTATTTTGTGCTCCTCTTTGCCTACTTTGATATTCTGGTTGGAACGTATGGCTTCAGCTAGGGATTCTATTGAAATTATAAAAATGATCGGGGAGAGGGGGAATCCCTGTCTGGTACAGTTTAACAGGGTGAACGATTGGGACAACGTGCCATTAATGAATACTTTTGCTGACGGGCACGAGTAAAGGGCTCTAATGGCCGTTAGGATGTGACCCTTGTAGGCCAAATCTCTGTAGAGCTTGAAACACATACTCCCAGTTCACCCTGTCGAACGCCTTTTCGGGGTCTACTGTGAGGAAGGTTGCAGGGGTATTGTTAATTTCACATGTTTGTAAGAGATTTATCAGTTTTCTTGTGTTATCCGATGTTTTTCTGCCTGGTGTAAAACCTGATTGATCGAGTGCTATGATACCTGGTAAAATTATTTTTAATCTGTTTGCTAGAATTTTTGCGTATAGCTTTACGTCCTCATTCAAGAGGGAGACGGGCTGGAAATTATTTGGTCAATCTGCTGTGTTTCCATGTTTGGGAATGGTTACAATAAGGGCTGAGAGCATTGTTTGTGGAAATGTTCCTGTCTGTGATGCTCTCTCAAAAACTTTTTTTCAGGTAGGGGGTGAGAATACGGACAAATTTTTTGTAGTATAATCCCGGAAGTCCATCTGGTCCGGGGTCTTATTAGGGTTCAGGCTCTTGATAGTGCTATGAATTTCTTTCGTTCTTATAGGAGTTGCTTTTGTAACTTCACATGTCCTTTTCATTCATTCATTGTCTAAGAACTATAATCTTTTTTGGATTCTTTAAACACGTGTATGAGGGCTTCGTGCTGCGGGATGAGTGGTATATTTAAAGAACAGCATTTTGGGATTCATGTGATTTGTTTGATGAGAGTCTCAGCTTCATGTAAGCAATGAACGTGATTGGTAATGGATGACAGCGTTAGAATAGCCGATTATACAGGAATAAAGTGTTTTTTTTAGAATATATTTATTGTTTTTTGTTTTTCCAGAGACCCACTTACAGTCACAGCACAGTGAACCTCTGTCCTGCCGGCCCATCCTAGATACAGTGTGCCCTTGAAGAGAGCACATTGCTCCATAGCTACCGAAAATGGAAGTTTAAACAGCTCAGCTAAGAAATAATTTATGAGGGAGACTTCAGGACTTAGGAATGACTTCCTTATGAATAATTACAGCAGGGGACTCCAGTCTTACAGCCATGATCCCTTTGATATGATTCCTACCAATACATTTGCATGGAGTTATCAGTCTTCAGGGATTTGATTTGTGCTTCCCCATTGCTCTGTCCCATCGCGCTTTTCTAAAGGTTTTTGTTTTACCCTTTTATCAAGTTTCAACACTATAAAAATTTCAGCGAGATGAAAAGTCAAGTTTTCATACACGAAAATATTACGCTATTGAGTGCTATGCAAATTCTCAACCTAGATGGAAATATATTTGAACATGTGATACACTTCAATAATTTACTTTAAACTTTCATGCTTTACACTAATAAGATACCTTCAATATTAGCCAAAGAATGTGAAGGATTTTCAATACAGGTGAGTAGGAAAAACTGACAAAATAATTAAAATGAATTAAAGGAATTGAAACAGGACCAAAAAAAAATATCTGGATGATTAAATTTGACTAATTTTCTCTGTTATTATATTACAGCTTTAATATACAAATGACTTTGTCCACATTATACTTAAGCTTTCTATTGAGAGTATTACTTAACATATACCCAGAATGTTGTATATGTCATCCATTGAGCACTGGGATCCTGGGTACAAGTCCCATCCAGGTCAACACCTGCAAAGAGTTTCTCTCTGTGTTTGCGTGGGTTTCCTCTGGGTCCTCCGATTTCCTCTCACACTCCAAAACATACTGGTAAGTTGATTAGATTGTGAGCCCCATTGGGGACAAGGGCTGTTTTGGCAAGGTCTGCGCTGCGTAATCTGTGTGCGCTATATAAATAAAGGAATTAATAATGTAATGCATGTTCAGATCCCCTAATAAAAATTATAATATTAATACAGATATAAAATATTATATATTATATTCAAATATGAAAGAATGGTTAACCAAGAAGGTTAACCAGGGAAGAGTTTGATTACAGAATGCAATAGTCCACCTAATTTTCCTAATTTTGTGAATTTACTTGATCGTTTAGGGTAATGCATTCCAGAGAACAGATGCAGTTTATCAAAAGTATTGAAGATGGGAACGTGAGGTTTTTTAATTAAATATCTTTGGCAGAATACAATTGGGATGGTAGACACAGGGGCAGGACGGTGATGCTTTTGGGGATGAGAATGAGAAGTTTACATTATATTATATAGTGGATGGGAAACCATAGTAGTGACTGTCAGAGGCATTAGTGTGGTATCTGGGTACAAAGATAAGTCATGTTGCAATGGATTGGAATCCTGATGTTAATGTAAACTAAAAGTCATCAAGAAAAACCATTCTTCAAAAGAATCCAGCCAGGTGATTGGCACAGGTCTGGCTCCTGATACAGATGGATATCAACCGATGCTCCCCCACCTTTTTTGATTGAACTTTTAACCTCTTAACGCTCCACGCTGTGCTATTACACCTGTTAAGCATGTTTGAAGGTTCTTTAATCTCATAACATTTGCAAACTGTACCCCATGCTTGTAACTGATCACTAAAATCACAGCATGCCTCCATGGATTTATGCAACTCCCACCCTCCATGGAGGCATGCTGTGATTTCATGTGATCAGATATATACATGAGGTACAGTCTGCAAATGTTAGGGGGTAAAGGACTTTAGATGAAGACCTTGGTCACATGACATTACTTACTGATGCTGAGAAGGCATGGGGTGGAGCTGCTGGATTTAGGCCAAGGAGGCCACACTCCTTTCACTAGCTCTAGGACTGTCTATATGGAAAGCAAGATTATAAAGCTGATTTTATGGAAATCTGAGGGAAACAATGTTTCGCTAAAAGATGGTTGTCAGTTAGTTACTAGGGCTCTATAGGAACCTGTCACTAGCTGAATTCATGAAAGTGTGGTGTCAGGTTCCCTTTAAATTCCACAAGATTCTGCACAGTGTCTAATACTTTCTGATAAATCTGTTAATATGCTGTCTAGTCTAACTTTGCACCATCTATTAGTTAGCTTGCAACAAAGTTGTAGCATTTTGTAGGTGTCAGGAAATTGTCTGAATAAATATGGTGCAACCACTGTGCTGCCTGAGAAAAGGAGAATTTATGGGGTGGAGTTATGTGTGACCACCAGAAGTGCACATATTAGGAGGACAATCATAGGCCCAAATCATAACTACATTGGGCTCTCCTTTGCATTCTTCATTTTAAAAGATTGTGATGTAAGCTAAAAGCAGAAGGTCACCAGAAGACCTTCTCTCATCTCCGTTCCCCTTAGACTTCTAGATTTGGAAGGTTACATTCTGTTAAAATTCCATTATTAATCTAACAAAAATGGAATGTTCTGTATGTAACAGACTGAAGTAACAAGTTATCATAGGGATGTACCTTTTACTTCCATATTATGTTACTAAATTGGTACCTTGTAACTGAGATACAAAATACAGTCATTTACCACATTGTAGGAAGACACTGAGCTGATGGGATCATTTACTTACCTGTCCGAGGAGTTCACCTGAAGTGCATTCTTCCGACGAGCATGCACATCTGCCGCGATTCACTAACATTGTGCGCCAGAGATCCTGCATGTGTCACTTCCCCGCTCAGGTCCGCCGGAGTTCACCTTCTCGTTCCCGGTGCATGTAAGTGCATTGTCTTGCAATACAATTTTAAAGTTAAATCCCGCACTCAGCACGACCCCTAATTTCTGTCACATGAAAGTCAGGGCGATTGCGCCAAAATCCGATCGCGTACAACACAATTCTAAATAGCTGTCTTAGTGGTGCAATTCCAGAAAATCTCTAAAATCCAATAAAAGTGCGATCCACGGTACCCTAAGTATATAAGCCCCAATGTGGGACTATCATGGAATCAGTATGACATTGTTGGCTATACACTGTACAACAAGGGTAACTGATTGCCATTGTCTCCTGAATGACTGTCAATGCTGGGCTTGTTGTGCAGCACCGGATGCAGAGGTTGACTGTTCATGCGGTTTGGTGGCGAATTCCTTTCAGGAATGTAAACCGCAGCATTGCAGCAGATCCAGAGCCTCACAGCGTTGGCCTTTGCCTAGGGCTGATGTCATTATATCTGCCCAGATGATGTGTTCCATCATACAGTCATCCATTGTTCTCTGTCTGTCTTGGCAGAGACCCATTTGTACACAAGCCAAGTCTTTCAGCGTTTTCTTCTGTTTCCATTAACTTTTCTGAAGCTCTTGAATCTGACATTGGACCTCTCGGCTTAAACTTAGATTAACAACTTCAATGCTGAAGGCCGCAGAAAAGATTACTAGGACATAAACTGTAATCTGCTACTCAGGGCCGCGACTAGTAAGTTTCGCCCCTGACCGTCAAATTTTGTGGGCCCCCTACCCCCCATAGAATGATAATCCGGTCCTGTGTGCACAGTTAGTTCCCTGCACCTGGCAGAGGAGGACAGTTTTCTGTGACTTGGAGCACCCTTCTTCTCTTTGGGGTCCCCTGAACACAGTCACACTCAACCCCCCGATGGCTGCCCTGCTGCTACTTCTTCTGTGTTGAGCAAAGGCTTGCATTGTCTTTTCTAGAATACAGTATAGGTTTTTGTGGGTGGGGAAGGAGAGAATAGCAATGGAATTCTTTTTCCCCAGATAAATCTGCAGATAGTGTTAGGTATTGTCCCTGGAGATCTGTGTAACCATACCTTAGAGTGTGTTGTTGATAGCAGCAGGACTGTGAAAAATGCTTTTATATTCCAGGGTTGTAGCTGGACTTGGTGCACTCTTATGTGATCAGTAGGGGTGTATGATATTGCTGGTTTGAGCGGTAGCGGGGTACCAAGCCTTCTAGGCGGCCCATGGCCACCCAAACCATCCACCAAATTTTACACTCAGAAGGATCTTCACCCATGAAACCCTTCACAATACACATGCAAACAAGAGCCATTTCAGGACCTTTAAAGGTCCTCCAAAGTTTCTAAAACAGCCTGAAAGCAGGCAGAAGGGCACATCCTCCATTCCCCAAGTAGGATGATGCTAGCACCACATGTAGGAAGTGATTCCAGACTTGTAGGGGCTATAATATTTATACAACCCAGGGCCCATGGCAGTCTTAATCCGCCTGTGTGATATCTCTTGACAGAACAAAGCAGAGCCCCTTCCCTCTGCTCTGAGTGAGAGCTGTAGCAGGTTTATGGTTAGATATTATAGCAGCTGGGGAGCTAGGGAGGAGATTGAATGCAGAGATCTAAGAACACAACTGTGGGAACACACCCCGAGTGCCTCAAATCCAGTCCCAGAAGTCATGCACCTTTCTAGTGTGGATATTTGGAGCAGTAGCTCCACCCTGCTGACTATCCAGGGGTAAATTACCTCTAGTGTGTGGCTGTAGCATGTAGCATTTACCCCAATTACCACCGCCCCCTTTCCCACTTGTTTATAGGTGTAATTTCCTTTAAATTAATGTGTTAAATTAATTAAATTAATTAAAAAAATGTGATACTATAAAAGCATTATTGTTGTAAGATCTTGTGGATTAGATTTTTCCACCAATCATCTGCATTGCTGTTTTGTTGCTATTTCTTATATTAAGTTCATTAAAAATTGAGAAAACGTACATGATTTATTCTCTATGGATGTTTGGATTCATATTTTCTGAACCTTTCGTACCCATGGCCTCACTTGAATACTGACTCTCCTTAGGGAAACGGTTACCTGTAAAAATGTAGAAACTTCAAGTTTCTCAGGTTTTCCCTGAAGAGAGTCAACTGTACAAAGAACATCTCACTTAGATAACCAGAAACCTGCTCTGTGCTGATAAGGTTCAAAAAGACAGAAATAAACCCGTTCATTGATAGGTGTCACTAGATACCATAGTTAGGTTATAAAGTTGCACCTGACACATAGTTTTCGAAAAGGTTTCTTCCACCTGGAGAAATATTAACCCTACATTTTGCATTACAGGTTGTGAAAATAGCTGTTTTGTCATAAATATATTAACTGCAAAGAAAATAATTCTGTTACAACAAACTTTAAAATCTATACTGCTGTCTAGGAACCGCCTCTACTCCAGGTATAGAAGATACCCCCTCTCTATTGGCGATGGTATAACCTCCTCTCCTCTACGTGTAGAGGATGCCTCCTGTCTATGTTGATGGTAGAACCTCCTCTCCTCTACGTGCAGAGGATGCCCCTGTCTATGGAGATGGTAAAACCTCCGCTTCTCTAGGTGTAGAGGATGCCCCTGTCTATGGTGATGGTAGAGCCACCTCCCTCTAGGTGTAGAAGATGCCCCCTGTCTATGCTGATGGTAGAACCGCCTCTCCTCTAGGTGTAGAGGATGCCCCCTGTCTATGGCGAGGGTAGAACCCCCTCTCCTCTAGGTGTAGAGGATGCCCTCTGTCTATGGTGATGGTAGAACCCCCTCTCCTCTAGGTGTAGAGGATGCCCCCTGTCTATAGTGATGGTAGTACTGCCTCTCCTCTAGGTGTAGAGGATGCCCCCTGTCTATGGTGATGGTATAACCTCCTCTCCTCTAGGTGTAGAGGATGCCCCCTGTCTATGGCGATGGTAGAACCCCCTCTCCTCTAGGTGTAGAGGATGCCCTCTGTCTATGGTGATGGTAGAACCCCCTCTCCTCTAGGTGTAGAGGATGCCCCCTGTCTATGGTGATGGTAGAACCCCCTCTCCTCTAGGCGAAAAGAATGCCCTCCAATGACTTTGTCATTGGTACCAATGTGGAGCATGACAGCAATCTGTCTATCAGATCTGCAATATGCCGAACACGAGCACCCGGAAAACTGTTCGGCATACTTTTCGGCATTCACGGTTCCAGAGACAGATAACCCTAAATGTCTGCTTAATTATAGAATCCCCTACCACCAATACCTGCCTAACCCTTTTGGCACTCCTATTCCCAACCTTCCTACAACAGTCATTGCCCTAATATCAGCCAAACATGCATATTGATTAGGGTTGGTCAGCTCAGGACTAGCCTCCCTGGCACTTTTCTCTCTACCCCTTTTTCTAACTGTTATCCAGCTACCAGTCTGTGAGACCTCAGCTTGTCCACCTCCATCCACCTCATCTTCACTGACCCCAGCCAGTGCCCGCTGTGTCTGATATAGACCCTCCTCCATGAACAAAATTCCCCTCACTGTTGCCAGTTGACTATTTAGATTCAGGGGCTTCCAACTACTCAACTTGCTTGCATCTAGGGCACACATATTCAACCTCAAATGACTATTCGAGGCATGCTTACATTTCAATAGAAAAACAGATAGAGGTTCTACTCAAATGGGATGAACACAAATAGTGCAAAACCCTTAGTACCAATTAAGACAAATACAAGTCTTTTTCCCAAACTAGGTTTTTTCCCAAAACTATGCACTTATCAGCACTGTTGCACTTTGCAGCACTCTTGTAGTCCTCGTTCCGCTGTGTAACCTCTTGCAGTTTTTGTGGTATAGTTTCTATACCTCTTTCTTGACTGAATTATCTGGATCCTTAGGAAAATTGACAAATTCTGTTTAAATTTGGAAAATATATCATCTAGCATTAGTCACATACTGTATGGCACATCTTCAGACTATCTAGTCAAGAAATTGACATAATGGAGAATGATATATAATTGTTTTTTTTTCTATGTTTGGCGTTGTTTTGGTGCAGTTGTGGTGCAAATGCTGTTTTGTGGCTTTCCATTGCATCACATGACAAAGTTAAGTGCAAAGTTACTTTGACATAGACACTGCTTGCACCAAATCCATTATTTGCATATACTAGATTTCACAATAGGACTGATTTAATGTATTGTTACTTTCATTTAGGTGCAGGTTTGGGCGCAAATTGACGCCAGTCCCTACACTTCATCTGCGTGCTGTGTCTTTTTATATTGTTTCGCAACTTTTTATGCGACTGTTGCAAACAACCGAACATAACATAAGACATTGCCAGCAGATTTATCAAGGATCAAAGCCACGTTCATAGTATCATAGTATCATAGTATATAAGGCTGGAAAAAGACGCAAGTCCATCAAGTCCAACCTTTAAGAATTAAATAAATGTTTTATCCCCATAACCTGCGATATTTTTTCTCTCCAGAAAGTCATCCAGGCCTCTCTTGAACATGTACATAGAGTCGGCCATAACAACCTCCTGCGGCAGAGAGTTCCACAGTCTCACTGCTCTTACAGTAAAGAACCTTTGTCTATGTCGATGGTAAAATCGCCTCTCCTGATGCCCCCTTGTCCTGGTCACAGGCCTAGGTATAAAAAGATCTTTGGAGAGATCCTTGTACTGTCCGTTCAGGTATTTGTACGTTGTAATAAGGGCCCCCCTCAGTCGTCTTTTTTCTAAACTGAATAATCCCAAATTTTGTAATCTGTCATTGTATTCTAATCCCCCCATTCCCCTAATAATCCTGGTTGCTCTCCTCTGTACCCGTTCCAGCTCTACTATATCCTTTTTATACACTGGTGCCCAAAACTGTACACAATATTCCATGTGTGGTCTGACCAGGGATTTGTATAAGGGCAAAACTTTATCATGAGAATCTATTCCTCTCTTGATACATCCCATAATTTTATTTGCTTGGAAGCAGAACTCCAAAGACAGACACAGAAGTGTCCTAAGGAGCTTGTCTAAAGTTATCTTACCCCCAGTAACTTAAGTCTTACCACTTTCCCAAAAAGGCACTCCTTCTTGTCAGACAACTTGTAAACAGTATCTAAATTATTACCGTGGTGCACAGCAAGATGGACTATCATTATCCCGATAGCTTTTTCTAAGGCTTACATCAGGGTGACATATTTAAGTAAAGTTCGTGCTATCACTTCCCTATCCTAGCACAAACTAAAGTCTTAATTGCGCACCATAACACATACGGTACATATCATTGTCTTGGACAGGAAATGAGTGACTACAGTCAAACACAAGTATAAATGGCACCTTGTAACTTATAAGTGATGATTGTGCTCCTTTGCAAAGAGAACTTCATGCCATAACTTATCACTTAAGTAGTAGCAGATGTCTTCTTCTCCTTACTGTCACGGATGCACCCACAATCCTTGTCCTGGATCACGGGCACAGCCGTGCCCCTCAGTGTGGCGCACCAACCCCCAGCCCGGATTCACCTCTCCAATGCTCCTGCTTCCCGAGTATGCCGCACACGTCCCCGCTCACTACTGTGTAACGTGCGCAAGCTCTCCTAGCCTTAAAGGGCCAGCATCCTCCAGATTGATGCTGGCTAATCCCCGCTCGCCCTTATAATCCGGCACCTCCGTACCTGCCTCGCCAGATCTTCAGCATTGTTTCTTAAGCATTGTTCCTGTAAGTGAAAGCCCTATCTTCTATGACTAAAGGAACTTCTGTGGTTTCCGTACCAAGCTTCCCTAAGCTGTTCCTGAACTGGCATGAGATAGTTTCCAGCATTCCCATACGCTCCTGAGTGTCTTCAGCGTTCCCATACGCTCCTGAGTGTCTTCAGTGTTCCCATACGCTCCTGAGTGTCTTCAGCATTTCCAGACGTCTTCAGTGTATCTTCAGCGTTTCAAGGCACCTCCATGTTTGCTGTGTTTCTTTAAGGTCTTGTCCGTTCCTGTCTGCCTGGGTCGTGAGTCCCAGCTCATCCTTCTAAGCTGTATTCCTGCTGTCATCCCAGGCTCGGACTGTGTCCCGTGGAACGACCTGGTGGCACCCCGCCACAGCAAGACCATCCCGCTTTGTGGCAGGCTCTGGTGAACACCAGGTGCCACTTAAACTCCGGTCCCGGGTGTCGGCTAGTACCCTCTACATCTCCTGCGGTGGCCCAGAGGGTCCACTGTTCCACAGACTCCTCCATTTGGACTCTTCCCATAGATACTCTAGCCCCGTGTCTGTGTATCGTTGCACTTGCATCACATCTTCACACTGCACTGCATGATGTGCACCTTGCATATGTAAATTATAAAAAATAATCATTTGATTACTGTGAATAAAAATATATCATTTGGTCAACTTCATTAATTTTATATGTACATATTTCCCTTAATTCATTATAATTTCTAGGCGTTGCTGTGACTAGTAGCTGTTTTTATGGGAGAACTTGTGATCTAATAAAGAAGAAATTATTTTATCTCCAATCCCGAGTGATTATTGGATTGTACTGGACACATTTTTGAAGTTTTGGCATTGTATCATGTAATCCAATAAAAAAAAAGTGCAGGAACATGTACATATATTTTTATTTACATATAAAAAAGCAATACAAATTGTCTATGGACAAAAGAAACATCAAAAATTCCTTTGAGATTAAAAGAGCAGAACAAAGGATAATTGTGAGATTACTTCCTTCCCATTTCTGAGAACCATTGATGGGCCTGAGTAATAGCATCTCAAGATGTAGAGAATGTGGTTGTCACCGGTAAAACGACCCATCTGCCAGCAAAACAACAAACACACAATAGATCAATACTCCACAGTATTATATAAATCTAATCCTTCTCTTCACATTTTGGCTGAAATCAACAATGCTCAATGAAAACAATACTTACTCATCATAGCGGTAAAGACCTGTCTGGACAAAGGAGAAATTCTATCAAACTTCAAATATCCCTCATCCTCTGCCGACAAGAAACTCTCCAGATATCAGAAGCAGCAGGAGAGGAATGGAAGACGATTGCCTTAAAAGCCATTAGTGAGGGAATAGGTATCGCTCTTGCTGCTCACATCATATTCTTCAAAATGTCATCCTACACAATGTGACTCATGCAATGAGACCCAAACGGCATATGCTGTATGGTAATACGGGGGACATTTGAGCCCTCAGATCTGATTGCTATTTGCACTCTATGGGGGCATTTATCAGGGCTTCTAGGGCAGAAAACTGGCGCAGAAGCCCTGGAATGATTGTGATGCCTTTCGAACTACCAGGCATTGCGATTATCGTCTCCTATACGCCAGCTCCATGCCAAGGAGGTGTGGCGGGGCATGAGCGGGGTCATGGTGCGGGGGGTTCCTGTACAATACCTAGACCATGCAAATGTTAATAATAGTTCTTTATTTATATAGCTGTTAGAGATTTTTTATCTAGGACTCAAAACAGTCCTTACTTCATGTTGTACAGGTGACTTTCAAATTAAATATTTCATGACTCCCGGTACCAGGAGGAGAGAACAAACCCAAGACACACGTCAGTCTCTTAGTGTATGTAAAGATCTTCTCTCTTGTTTATTTCACAACCACAGTCGTATATCAAAAAAGGACAGAAGAGTCATCAAAGAGGCGTGAATAGAATACTGCAATGCTATTGGTCATAATGAATACACCGGTACATTCCGTGAAAAAAATTAACAGGCCTTGCTCACAAACATGCTTATCTACATAATGTACATAGAATGTCTCCAGAAGCTTCTTGATAACCAAAACAAACTAAAAAAAAAACAACATAGAGGTTGAAGGACAGCAAAATGCCAAGGATAATGTAAAAGGCAAACAACAGTTTAAGGAAGAAAAATACCTGAATTAAAGCATTTAACTCTATAGCTTCTGAGTGGGCAACATACCCCCCCCCCCCCTCCCCAGGCCGGACCTGTAATGGCATCTGTTTAGTTCTCTTTCTCAAGATGGCTGCCGTAGAGGAATATATCTATATCACTATATGTAGTGATTTATGTGAAACCCCTGTGTACGTGAATCTTAAAAAAATTTGGGTCGGATTGGAATTTTATGCATAAAATATAAAGGTTGGGGTAAAGATTCATAAAATTCTTGTGTGATAATAGTCTTATTCTTCTGTTATTCCCAATAGGAATTGAAGGCAGAATGTGAATACTGTAATGTTAGCATTTCCATGAATAGCTAGTGATGTCATTGCGTTTCCGGGCTGCACCCTTACATGGTATGTCATCTGTTGTGTTCACATACTTGACATGTTTGGGCACAATTACTTCTCTTAGGATAATATGTGAGCAGGTGCCCGGCGGGTAGAGCTTGTGTAGCCTGCACAATGCCCTTCTCAGTTATTGGATGAAACCACGTTTACACTGCGGTTTGACGGTACAGCGTGGGTGCAGCCCATTATATCTCCTGGCAGATGTGTATTGTTGGACAGGTGCTGGAAAATGAATGCTCTTCCCCCAATAATGTCAAACTGGTTCTTCAGTAAAACCATTTGTTTTTCTTCAACCAGTATAGACCCTGTAACAGAACTGAGCTGTTGTTCTCCAGTCATGGTTGACATTGATATGATATGACTATACTGTTCAGTATATAAGCTGTATACCTCAACTTCCTAAGGTCCCTCTACAAATAGTACAGTATTTTTCGGACTATAAGGCACACCGGACTATAAGGCGCACCATCAATAAATGCCTGCTAAAATGTCTAGGTTCATATATAAGGCGCACTGGATTATAAGGCGCACCTGATTATAAGGATGAATGACCAGCAGGTGGTAGACCTGTGCACAGTACAAGGCAGCTGTTGTCTGTAAGTACTGTTCATATATAAGGCGCACTGGACTATAAGGCGCACCATCAATAAATGCCTGCTAAAACGTCTAGGTTCATACATAAGGCGCTTCGGGTTATAAGGTGCACCTGATTATAAGGATGAATGACCAGAAGTTGTGCAGACCTGTGGACAGTTCAAGGCAGCTGTTGTCTGTCAGTAGGGTTCATATATAAGGTGCACTGGACTATAAGGCGCACCTTTGATTTCTGAGAAAATCAAAGACTTTTTTCTGCGCCTTATAGTCCGAAAAATCCGGTAGGAACCAAATTTTTCCTATTTAAAGTCTCCAGTCTCCAGGAATGTCATTTTTAGTTGGTGTCAGTCTCCTCCCCTGATATACAAAGTACTGAAATTATTGAGAATGCTGATAAAGGCATTTTTAAAATCAGCATAGCATAGGTTATTGGAACCTGTCACCAGCTGAAATAGATATTCCTGCTGACATGTTCACTTTAAAAAAGATTGTCCAAACCTCCATATTTAAAAAAAAAAAAATTACAGCATATCCCAAAGAGCCCGGCAGAGCTGCTTCCATGTGCAGATACTCGGGGCGGTGAGAAGCCTTATCCCCAGAGGAGTTTATAGAGGATACTCCACTCCCCCAAGTAGCCCCTGCATGTGACTATGCAGGTGCATATTAACATACCTTCCAACTTTTGGACGAGAGAAAGAGGGACAAAGCCCCTCCCACTCTTTCTAAACCACGCCCATTGTCCCACCCACAAGCATAGTATAATTTTGACCTTGACGGTCCCTGCATAGTACAATGCCCCTTACTTTGGCCACCCCCCACCCGCATGGACCCGTTTAATACCCCCTAATGCAAATCTGCAACATATAAACCCCTCTTTAACTTTATCCTCCCTTTACATTTCGTTTTCCACTTATTTATCTCCCCAAACCTACACATAATTCTATCTGTATTCCTACCCCTTCCCCTCCCCACATAGTGTGGTCCCTGTTCTCTATCCTCCTCATAATGTGGCCTCCTGTCCTCCATCCGCCTCCTGTCCTCCATCCGCCTCCTGTACCTAGCCTCCACTTGGCCTCCAGTCCCACAGTCCCCTCAAGAATCCTCTTGTCCTCCAACCTCCTCCTGTCCGCAGCCTCCTCCTGTCTGCAGCCTCCACATGTCCTACAGCATCCTCATCCTGTCCCCAGCCTCCTCTTCCTGTCCTCCAGCCTCCTTCTGTCCCCCAGCATCCTCCTCCTGTCCTCCAGCAGCCTCCTTCTGTCCTCCAGCCGTCTCCTCCTATCCTCCAGCCTCCTGTCCTCCAGAAGCCTCCTTCTGTCCTCCAGCCACCTCCTCCTCTCCTCCAGCCTCCTCCTCCTGTCCTCCAGCCGCCTCCTCCTGTCCTCCAGCCTCCTCCTCCTGTCCTCCAGCCTCCTCTCCTCCAGCAGCCTCCTCCTGTCCTCCAGCAGCACCCAGCAGCCTTCTTCTGTCATCCAGCAGCCTCCTCCTGTCCTCCAGCAGCACCCAGCAGCCTTCTCCTGTTCTCCAGCAGCAGCTACCTCCTCACATGACTCGTGCAGACATCATGTGAGGAGGTAGAAGGGGCTGGTCCCGCCTCGTCCTGGCTCCCATGCCTTGGCTGCTCTGCAGCTCTAAACTATGGGGTCTGGAGTAGGCGGGACAAAGCGGGAAAAGTGGACGGAGCCCGGGACATCCTCCCAGCCGCCCGTGGCAGCGTGACACAGCCCAAAAAATGGGACTGTCATGCTAAATCCGGGACGCTTGGGAGGTATGATATTAATAACACAAAATAACATTTTATAGGAAAAAGGCTGCCTACTCTAAAAAAGCTGTGTAGGGAGGACGCAGCCATGATGAATCTAACACAGGATCTACCCAGTAAGGAGATTCTTCATGGTAGATTTACTTTAAGGGTTCATTTAGATGGCCGTCTGTGGGGATGTATATATGCAGCCTCAAATTTGCAGCCGTATATACATCCCCATAGACGACAATGGCGGTGCTTGCTCTATCTTTCCCCGTGTGTGCAGCTGTGCGCCACTGTTCTCTATGGAGGGGGAAGGGGTCACCTTCTCCTCCTCCTCCCCAGCGCACAGCGGTATGCATAAGGCTTTGTAAATGTACTCTTAAGGACATCTACTACCAGGATGAAGGATTGTAAACCAGACACGCTGACATACTGGTGTGTGCCCCCTCTGGCAGGATCTACTCTTCTTTTAGCTTCTTATACCCTAGTTTTTACCAAAAAAGCCATTAACAATAATGCAAATGAGCCTGAGGGGCTCCAGGCTCCATAGATGTTAATAAAGCCTGGAACCCCTCAGGGTGCGTTCACACGTTGCAGTTAAACCTGTATCACAATCAGCTTTGAGGTGGTTTTAGGTGCAATTTTGTCAATTGAACAGGTGAACTGAACGAGTGAATGAGATTTGTGGAGCAGGTTTCCCCTTCAAAATCAAATTCACCCATTCAGTTCATGTCTTTCACCTGTTCAATTGACAAAACTGCACCTAAAACCACCTCAAAACTGATTGCGATGAAGTTTTAACTGCAACGTGTGAAAGCACCCTCAGGCTCATTTCCATATATTTAAAGCTTTTTTTGGAAAAACCAGGGCATAAGAGGCTAAAAGAAGAGCAGATCCTGCCAGAGGGGGCACACATCAGTATGTCTGTGTGCTTGGTTTACAATCCTTCATCCTGGTGCTAGATGTCCTATAATGTACAGGTCAGTATTCTGATCTTCAAAACTCATTGGGGCAGATTTACTTACCCGGTCCATTCGCGATCCAGCGGCGCGTTCTCTGCGCTGGATTCAGGTCCGGACGGGATTTATTACGGCAGTTCCTCCGACGTCCACCAGGTGGCGCTGCTGCACTGAAGTTCCCTGGAACACACTGGAATACACCGAGCCGGGCTGAGTGAAGGTAAGTACAAGCTCCGCAACACATTTTTTGTTTTAAATGCGGCGGTTTTTCCAAATCCGTCGGGTTTTCGTTCGGCCACGCCCCCCGATTTCCGTCGCGTGCATGCCAGCGGCGATGCGCCACAATCCGATCGCGTGCGGCAAAATCCCCGGGCAATTCAGGGGAAATCGGAAATATTCGGGTAACACGTTGGGAAAACACAAATCTGTCCCTTACTAAATGACCCCCATGATCTGTTATCTGACACTCTATAAGAGAAAATTACTAATAGTTCCTCCTGTGCTTGGACCATTGGTCATAAGAAAGGGTTTTTCAAAGTAGATTTCTTTTCTATTTGACTTGCATTTACCAAAGTGAACTTTTAGCATTACTACAGGAGACATCGAATAATATAAAATCATTAAAGCACCTGGAGGGGGGGGGGGGCAGGTATTATTGTGACAGGTAGTGAATAACATAATAACCATCACAATGGCTTATGCCTCTATGTGGTGATTGTAAATTACTTTGATGGAAGCTTCCGCCTTCACTTGGTAAGTTCAATACACTGGAGGTTTCGTGCTATGCAAATTACTTCATTTACATAGTTTTATTGTATTTTGTATAATGTGTCTCATTTTTTAATAAACTTTTATTTGAAAGTCTGATTATTAGTATATGGCAGTAATACACTCACCGGCCACTTTATTAGGTACACCTGTCCAACTGCTCGTTAACACTTAATTTCTAATCAGCCAATCATATGGCGGCAACTCAGTGCATTTAGGCATGTAGACATGGTCAAGACAATCTCCTGCAGTTCAAACCGAGCATCAGTATGGGGAAGAAAGGTGATTTGAGTGCCTTTGAACGTGGCATGGTTGTTGGTGCCAGAAGGGCTGGTCTGAGTATTTCAGAAACTGCTGATCTACTGGGATTTTCACGCACAACCATCTTTAGGGTTAACAGAGAATGGTCCGAAAAAGAAAAAACATCCAGTGAGCGGCAGTTCTGTGGGCGGAAATGCCTTGTTGATGCCAGAGGTCAGAGGAGAATGGGCAGACTGGTTCGAGCTGATAGAAAGGCAACAGTGACTCAAATCGCCACCCATTACAACCAAGGTAGGCAGAAGAGCATCTCTAAACGCACAGTACGTCGAACTTTGAGGCAGATGGGCTACAGCAGCAGAAGACCACACCGGGTGCCACTCCTTTCAGCTAAGAACAGGAAACTGAGGCTACAATTTGCACAAGCTCATCGAAATTGGACAGTAGAAGATTGGAAAAACGTTGCCTGGTCTGATGAGTCTCGATTTCTGCTGCGACATTCGGATGGTAGGGTCAGAATTTGGCGTCAACAACATGAAAGCATAGATCCATCCTGCCTTGTATCAACGGTTCAGGCTGGTGGTGGTGGTGTCATGGTGTGGGGAATATTTTCTTGGCACTCTTTGGGCCCCTTGGTACCAATTGAGCATTGTTGCAACGCCACAGCCTACCTGAGTATTGTTGCTGACCATGTCTATCCCCTTATGACCACAATGTACCCAACATCTGATGGCTACTTTCAGCAGGATAATGCGCCATGTCATAAAGCTGGAATCATCTCAGACTGGTTTCTTGAACATGACAATGAGGTCACTGTACTCAAATGGCCTCCACAGTCACCAGATCTCAATCCAATAGAGCATCTTTGGGATGTGGTGGAACGGGAGATTCGCATCATGGATGTGCAGCCGACAAATCTGCGGCAACTGTGTGATGCCATCATGTCAATATGGACCAAAATCTCTGAGGAATGCTTCCAGCACCTTGTTGAATCTATGCCACGAAGAATTGAGGCAGTTCTGAAGGCAAAAGGGGGTCCAACCCGTTACTAGAATGGTGTACCTAATAAAGTGGCCGGTTAGTGTATATAAGTAATAGGTGGAGTAGAGATCTTTTATAGTGATACATTAGAACAATTAATTTAATGCATAGTGATTAATACTTATTCATACAACTAATAAGAAGAATAAAAAAAAGTAAATCTATTTTGGGTATAGTAACAGAAAATAAGGACTCTAAGGGGGACATTAATCATAGTGGGTCTCAGGTTCGCCTATTTTTGTGCCTGGTTTGTTCTTTTTTTTGGCTTGTGATCTATGATGGATCTGGTTTTACCTTAGTAAATGAGTTTTGGAATTGTCGGTGTCCGATTCATTTGCACCTAAAGTTGCGCCAAATTTGTCTCAAATTATTAGATCTCATTTGTGACTAATAATAAAAGGAGACTGAGAAAAGGTGACAGAACATTCAGGGCTTAATCTCTGCACATAAAGTATCGGCTTGTACAATGTCCAGACTACATTGTGAAGCAAATGCAGGGACTAAAATTTAGTCGAAGAAAAAAAAAAAAATCTTGCTCAAATGAGTATTGGCCTTTTTATTATTATTATGTACAGGAAATGGAAATGTCATATGTGAAAAGTCACCCATAGGATAAACGCTGCACAGCCGGCTGCCCGATACATCATCACGAGCGCCAGCGTATGATAAATATCCCCCATTTATTAGATTGACATCAAGCAAACCTAAAGGGGCCGGAGATAAGCAAGATTGAAATGAGTCTGACTGTTGGGATAGTCCTCTGAAGTCCCAGTGAAGTCTATTCTGTTCCTCAACATGAATTAAAAGGTGTTTGCCCATGAAAGAATGTTCTCAAATCTGAATCCCTTAGTGATGTTTACACAATAAAGATAATTTTTAGCCCCTTACTTAACACTTTTATTCAGTTTTATTGCTGTTAAGCTCCTATCAGTCACTGATGGTCAGTGCAAAATTATTAACAATTATTAATAATTAATAATAACTATGTTAACATAAACTATGTTTTAATTTATATTTTTAAGTTTATGCCATGTTGATAACTGAAAGTTTTTCCTGTATTTTAAATAATATGTGTATATATATGCAGTGAATGTATATGGAGTGAATGTATATGGAGTGAATGTATGTGGAGTGAATATATATGAAGTGATTGTATATGGAATGAATGTATATGGAGTGATTGTATATGGAATGAATGTATATGGAGAGATTGTATATGGAGTGGATACAGAGAAAAAAATCATGAAATTGATCCGATATAAAGCTTAAAATGAGTTCATACAATTTTATACTAGGTTTCAAAATTTTACTTCTTTAGAGTTGCCCCAAGCCCTCAAACTATATCCATAATTTAAACCTCCAGTTTCCAGGATTGAAGCAGTGGCGCAGCTTATACAGTTTCATACATATGCCTTACAATAATTGGTGCATGTGCAGAACCATGTTCGCTATTGGCGAGTGGATATTTCCGGAGTGACTAATTCTACCTGTGCATGAATGCGGCTGTTTTTGGACCGCAAACGTATAAATGGTCCTTTCTTGCAGTCTGTATGTCATAAGTATGCAATGATTTTCTGAGATGAATGTCAACTGAAACTGTCCACGTGTCAACTGCAGGACATCTGTTTTTGTGGATCCCCCAAAAAAAAAAATGGAATGCTTGACAAATGACGTCACTAGTTTGTCCGTACCCCTTGAAGAGTCATATGATTGTAGCAAATACGGACCGCATGCATATGACAACATTGTGGCAGCAGTGGGTTTTCTTGTGAAGCCAAGTTCTGCGTTTTCTACAACCTCCACACGGATCCAGGAAAAACATGTGCGCCATCCACAACAAAATAAAAAACGACAGCACATGGGCGAAAGCAACGTTCCTGCGCATGAAGAGCCCAGGAGTTCAAAGAGAAAATAGAATTTAAAAAATTTAAAATTGCAAAGAAAACACAGATTGAATAGATTTATTTTACTCTGTGGCTTTAAAAAGAATAAAAATAAAACCGCAATACATTCCCTTTAAGTTCCGATTTTGTAAAAACGATACGACTACAATCTGGCCCATAGTAATACGAAATGTAAATGTCGCACAGGAACCTCCACTCGTTTGCTTTCTGTGATAGTCACGTAAGGAAATATATGCGGTTCTTCCAGCTTCATGGCAGATTTGTATCTATCCACACGCCGGCAAATGTCACTGCCAACAGAGCATTAAATGAAGTGTTAAACTCGGCTGTTCCCTGCTCCGCCATATTTTCTGCGCAGACAATACTTAATTCATTATAAATCACGTATGAACACATGTTCCAATGCTTTATTTCATTTCATAGTAATACATTTGCATTCCCAGACTTTCCTTCCAAACAAATGTCTCATTCAGAGCCTGAGATTTATGGGCTGATAAGTAGAGTCTTGTAAATGGCTGCGTCCAGATTGGGCGATTGTTAAAATGTTCAGGAAACAGTTGATGTGACATTAACAGGAGCCGGAGGGATGAAAAATATACAGTGGTTGCAGGAAAGGAACCTGCACTTTACATTCAGATTTAATGGCTGATATATGAGGCAAAGGGGCTTTAAAACATGTGATTCTTCTGCAGCCCGGGCCGCTGTGATTAAGACACACATGGGTTTAAGTAAGTACCGCCACCCCTTCTAAAAGTCTCCGAAAGAAAACCATATTTATTAACTAGAACCTTCTGTTATGCCGTTACAATATTTAAAGGAAACCTGTCACCCTGAAACTAAAGTAAGTACAAAATCAGCAGTAAGTCCTGCCAGCATTATGTTATAGAGCAGGAGGAGCGGAGCTGATTGTACTTAGTGTCCTATCTGCAAGCAGCATGTTATAAAGCAGGAGGAGCTGAGCAAACTGTACATAGTGTCCTATCTACAGGCAGCATGTTATAGAGCAGGAGGATCTGAGCATGTTGTTATGAATATTGTATTTGCAATAAACTTGATTTGGATCAGAATTATTGTACTTAGTGTTATATCTGCAGCATATTTTACTAGGTAAATGGTGTTCTGTGTGCAGATGGCATGTTATATAGGAGGAGTTGTAGATCACATTATACATAGAGTCCTATCTGCAGGTGACAAGTTACAGTTACATTATACATAATGGGGCTTATTTACTAAGGGTCCACGGATCGCATTTCCGTCGGACTTCCCAACATTTTCGGGGATTGCACAGTTGGGACAGCTATTTAGAAGGGGATTGTGTAGCATGCAATTGGATTTTGGCGCAATCACGCTGGCTTTCATGCAACAGAAATAGGGGGGTGGGCTGTCTGACGGATTTAACTGTCTGTGGGATTTAACTTTAAAATTGTGCCGCAGAACATGCACTTACATACACCGGGAAGAAGATGGTGAACTCCGGCGGACCTGAGCGGGGAAGCGACACATGCAGGATATCGGGCAGTAAATGTGCCCCAATGTCCTCTCTGCAGGCAGCATGTAATAGAGCAGGAATAGCTGATCATATTATACATAGGGGCACATTTACTAAGGGTCCATCGGACGCATTTCCGCCGGGTTTCCCAAATTTTTACGTTTTGCCCTGAATTGTCGGACAACCCAACTGATTCAGACAAACCGCGGAATTTAAAAATCAAATTGTGTCGCAAGATCAGCACTCACATACACTGGGAAGAAGAAGGTGAACTCCAGTGACACATGCAGGAAATTGGACGTTCAATCTTAGTGAATCGCGGCAGCTTCGAATCTTCGTTGGACATTCCGGATTGGCGGCGTCAACGGGACGGGTAAGTAAATGTTCTCCAAAATGTCCTATCTGCAGGCAGCATGTTATAGAGCAAGAGGAGCTGAGCAGATTTTACATAGTAACTTATCTGCATGCAGCATGTTATATATAGTGTCCTTTCTGTTGGTGGCTTGTTATAGAGCAGGAGGAGCTGATCATATTATATATATTTTCCTATCAGCAGGGAGTAGAAGAGTAGGAGCAGAGCAGTCCTATCTGCAGGCAGCATGTTATAGAGCAGGAGGAGATGTACAGTTTATTTTTATTGATTTTGAGGAAACAATTCTCTATAAATTGTAGCTCATTTATTTAAATCTCTGTCTATTCTTGGCATAGGAGTCCGGTGGGTAATCCTACTCACTAATTGAACTCTTTGTATGTATACTGTATATGTAGGAGAGGCTGATCATTGATGAGACTCCTAACCCCAGAATGGCATTTACATCAATGCTAGTTCTACAGAACCTTTTTCACACATGTCTATACCAATAAGCTCAGCACCTACTGCTCTATGGTGGACTACATTAACATGACGATAGTCCTCTCACTTACATCCACCCCTCTCCTCTCACGACCCCACTTATACAGAAAATGCAGAGGATGCATGTGTATTGAAGGATATCCAGTACTATCTTTTCTAAGTCAGAGAAGGGTGTGACCTTGCATTAAATATATTTCAATGTATCTATAATAAATAAATACAGTAGTACTGGTCGCAGACTGTAGAAGGCCCCTGTCCATCGACAATCTAGGGACCCACTGTCCTTTGGTCTTTCACATAATATTTTAGTAATCGTAAAAGAAATACAATCAAATAGGCAGTAGGGAGCTTTTTTAACCCGCTCAAGATCAACCTATTTTGCATTTCTGTTGTTTTTCACTCCTCTCCTTCCACAAGCGGTAACTAAGTTATATATGGGCTTGTTATATGCGACAGAAATTGTACTTTCTAGTGATACCTTTTTGATAGCTTTCATGTAAATTTCCGATGAGGGCGTTGACTGACATTTAAAGATTGCGGTGCACAGCAGCCGATTCAATTTCAGCACCTAAAAGGTTAACTGCCACAATCGGTGGCAGCACGGACCATAGTAGTTACCGGCAGGTGTCAGCTGTGTAACACAGCTGACCCCGCTGCGTATGATGAGGGTTCGGTCTGTGAGCCCTCTCTATACCCCCCTTCACACCCGCTGACGTATATTTCCAATGTTGGGGCATGAAGGGGTTAACGTAATATGGGTCCCCCTTATCTGCAGGGCACCCAATGCATGTCAACCCATGCTAAAAAGCCTGAAGACCCTTGTACAGAGCTGTTTACACATGAGAGGGTTTGTTACATTGTGTAAGTGTATGCAAGCGCCATCACTCCGGAGCATTGTGTGTGTAGCTTCCAGGGGATTCCCTAGATTGATACATTTACATAAGACAAACCCTTTAAGCCCTTGTCACTGGCAAAAGCCATTAGATTCTTTCAACAGATATGCTGAGCGGGAATTCACAAATGACATGTGAAATCTTTATGGCTTTGGGAAAGTAATAGTTTACATAGGTCTGCCTCCAGAATCTTTTTTATTAAGTTACCGCCGAAACTTCTGCACACCTTAACCATTATTTTATTTTTCAGGTCTCTTAAGTTCAGCAAATGAGCAGAAGTTATGCATTAAAATGTGCAGAAATCTGTCAAGCTGAAGAGTTTACCCTGCAGAGATGGTATAAACATCTTTACTTAGTGATTCAGACATCCATGGAAATTACCCAGGGGTGCCCGAAGTGCTGCACCGCCTGACCTTGTGTATTCTCCTTCTACATTAAATGCATTTCTTTATGAAGATGTACAGCTTCTCAATGTTTATCTATGCAACAAATTATTAGGAAACTGCTTACATTGTAATTCCCTAATACAAAGTGACAAAAAAATCATTTAAAGGGAACCTACCACCACGATTCTACCTATAAAGGTAGAACGGGTGGTAGGTGGATGTATGGGACGTGAGAATAGCCCTTTTTAGAGCTAATCCTCACGTCCCCGCTATCTTTTTAAAATCTATAATACCCTAACATGTTAATTTTCTTAAGCGGTTACTGGGGCGTGGAGTAGCTGGACATGAGGCTACACGTCGTGGCTACTCCACGCCCCAGTAGCCTCTTTTCTCCTCCTACCCTGACATCTTCCGCGTGCAGCTCCTCGTAGCTGCACACCCTCATCCGCGAAGCAGAGGTTCTGCAGTAGCTCCGGCTTCGGAGCAGTGGCCGAGCAGCCGTGGGCCGGTTGTTCTGCTCATGTGCAGAATGTTGGCTTCCCGGACAAGGGCATGCAGCTTCGAGGAGCTGGGTGCCGAAGATGTCAGGGTAGGAAGAGAAAAGAGGCTACTGGGGCATGGAGTAGCCGCGACGTGTAGCCTCATGTCCAGCTACTTCATGCCCCAGTAGCCGCTAAAGAAAATTAACATATTAGGGTATTAAAGTTTAAAAAGATAGTGGGGACGTGAGGATTAGCTTAAAAAAGGGCTATCCTCACGTCACATACATCCACCTACCAACTGTTCTTATAGGTAGGATCGTTGTGGTAGGTTCCCTTTAAAGGAATTGTACCAAATATTATATATCTTACTATCCACTAAAGATGCCCCTCTGATTGATGAGAATAGACCACCTTTGAGGTTGAACACGTGTATTCAGCTATCTCTGGCATAGATGGAGATACCCTAGCACTGTGCTTGGAAATGTCAACTCCCACAGTGTTGAATGGCAAGTCTTATAGATTTTTATCTATAGCAGCAACTATAATTGGGTGTTCTCACCCAGGAAATGTAACACTATTGGATGTAAGTACACAAAGGAGTCTAATACTATTGGCTACATGCAAATACTGAAACTTCCCAGGTGCTCGCCTGGATACCTTCCTCTAGGTGGTGCTAGTGAGCACTAAGTCTTTGTGTGCAGAGGGAAACACCCAAACTTAGTTATCACTACACAAAGTTATATGAAATAAATGCTGAGTCTTTAAAATGTCTGACAGTATGTAAGATGGCGTCTGAGTCCAGTGTAATATCTTTAACACAAGGCAGGATGCATGCTCGACCTGTTGCTTTTTTCAATTGTTATCCATTATCCTGCAGGTAAGAGAAAACAATAATACTCAGTGCAACATCTTTAAAGGGTTGGTTTGTCCCCTATGAAGAGATTATATGGTAGATGGCTGGGGATCCACCCAATCATAAACCATAACCTTTTTTTTTTTTTCAATCATCATAGTCATATAAGGACTTGTTTTTTTAGGGGTTGAGTTGAATTTTTTTGATCCAGCACTTGACACTTGAGATTCTCTTTAAAACTTTCTGAAGTTTATTTCATACCCATAAAAATCTTGGTACAGTGATAGATAGTGTCTAATAATCATCGCTAACGCATTTGAAAAACCCACAATGGGGCACATTTACTTACTTGTCTCACAAAGTACCCCGAAAGTGCATTGCCCGCCGATAATGCACTGTGCGGCGATTCACTAAGATCGTGCGCCTGATATCCTGCATGTGCCGCTTCCCCGCTCAGGTCCAACGGAGTTCACCATCTTTTAAGTGGTGCAAGTAAGTGCTTGGGCTTGCGACACAAAGTTTGAAAGTTAAATCCTGCTCTCAGTCCGGATCAGTCGGATCGTAAGACAGCACGCCCCCCAATTTGAGTGGCATGGAAGCCGGCGCAGCTGCACCAAAATAGGATCATGTGCGGCAAAATTTCAGCGCAGACACTTGTTAAATACCTGAGCAAGCCCTGAAATCCCCGAAAAAGTTGCGCAGTCCAACGAAAATGCGTCCTTACTTATGGCTCCCTAACAACAGATTACATTTCTGTGTATATTTCCTCGATTGGTGCACCTGATAATCAGACTGTATGTGACAGTGACAGTATATGACAGCAAAAACATTTATAGGGGTTGTACCAAATATCTATATTACTGTCACAGGAGATCCTGACACCCTCTGATCATAAGAATGACCACCTCTGAGATTGGAACACAAGTATTCAACTATCTCTGTCATTCTCTGGCAGCGCCGAAGATATCCTAGCGCTGTGCTTATGAAGTGTTCAGCAACCTCACTAATGAAGTGTTCAGCAGCCTCCCCTCGCAAATAAAATGATCAGATGTCTCCCCTCAGTAATGAAATACCCAGCAGCCTCCATTCAGTAATTATAATTCACTAATTATACTTCCAGCAGCCTCCCCTCACTAATGAAATGTCCAGCGGCCTCCTCTCAGTGATTAATGCCCAACATCAGCCTCCGCTAACTAATGAAATATACTCAACATATTAAAAACCATAATACTCAGTAATCACCTCCAGTGTTCCCCACGGCTTTCTCTTCTCCCCAGGGTTCCTGTGTAGCAGCATAGTAAGATATACGTCTTTCTGTGTGCTCTGCCCGCACATACTGAATGATGTGGCGGAGGCGCCATCTGATGACATCATACACTGTGCGCAGGCAGAGCACACAAACAGGTCTCTGTCTGCATGAACTTGTATTGTACGTGTGTCTTACATGCATACAATTGATTCTTGTTCCCCTATCGTGGACCGGCACTCTGCCGTCTATCACCACCCCTGTACTGTCCATTATACTATTTGCAATAAAGTAGATATATGCTGTATGGATATTGAACCCAAGAAACTCTGATCTGACCCTGCACACTTCCTTCATAATCTAAGCTTACAATTCTAAAATTTCCTTAGAAACAACTACATTATGTTCTCCACAAATGGTCACACATTGCCCAATAGCCTATGTAACAATGTTAGGATCCATCCCAGAATTTGCTCTCCAGCTATATCATCAAAATTGAAATCATTTTCGACTGTAGCAATCTGTCAATACATCCTCTCATTTCTCCTTGTGTAAAATGAGATAATCAAGATTCGATGGAAAAGCCAGAAAGGGGACAATTAGCAAGGAAATAAACAATTTTTTTCCATGAAAAACAAAATTTCATTTATTTCTGCACCTGAAGATGGGGTTTTCATTGCCTGAAACATTTTTACTTTTTATGTGAAATTTCATACTGACATTTGATTTAGTTTTCAATTAGAAAGTTATGTTTATATTCCTATTCCTGCTATGGGGAGGTTATAATTGGTTTTGGATGTTAGATGTTTGTGTGAAGGTTTGCAACAGTAATGTAATCATATTTTGATGGTTCCTGATGGTTCCAAGTTTCATAAATTGGTATTTGATATTCATTTTCGGCAAAGAGAATGGGTGGCATTTAATTATATGATGTGTTAGGACATGTGGCGACATCATAATTCTCCCAGTCATACATATATATGATCACTTTGGTGGGTATGAGCGTTAGGATTACATGCAAATCTTACTTCATACTAATATTCCATTCTAAAACTTGCATTTATTTAATTCTTACTACCAGACCTGACAAATCTAATTCTAAATTGTCTTTATCTTCCTTTTGAAAGGGTTTAAACACACCTTTTCCAATAGTCTCTTTGAAAGTCTGTAAAAGGGGTTTCCCAGTAATAAGAAACTAACCCATATTGTACTTACCCTACTGAAGTTGTAGTCCGCAGAAGTGGCTGAAGTGACCAGCTTGGCAGCAGGACTCAGGACTTCCTGTGACGTCCCATGTCCTGCTGGATTCTGGGGGGCAGTGCAGTCATTACAGAATGTACGCCCTCTGTGAACATCATTCCTATATAAGTGGTTGAGGGGGTGGGCCAGAGACATCATCATGACCCTCCAACCACTAATGTGGAAGTGTTGCTCACAGAGGGGGTGTTCATTCTGTAATAACACCTCTACTACTGAAGCAACAAGGACACAGGACATCACAGGAAGTTCCGTGTCCTGTTGTGGGCCGGTCATGTCACCCACTTCTCCTGCAGACTACAGACAAACTTTACCAGGGTAAGTTTGTTATTAGTGGCCAACCCCTTTATTGTGTTAAACCATGGACATATCCATAGTAGGCCGTACAGAAACACACTCCACTCTGACCCTACTATTGACATGTTTGCTTGACTCAACTAAGCAAACATAAGCTCTTGTTGCTTATTTCCTCAATATCTGTCCTTAAGAGAAACATGGTGCATGAATAGATATTGGAGAGAGTCTACCACCTTCACCAAGAGTTATAATCTAATGGAAGCAACTGAGATTTCCAACATAACTTTACAATGTCTGTCCATTATGCCGTTTCTGAGAAATTCTTGTTTGAATCCATATGCTAATTTGGCAGTTGGTGCACCAAGAACATGCCCTGACTTTCCTCTCCTCTCCAGTGCTGCTCCCTAATTGCTACGAGAGAAATCTGTTGCCCAACTGATAGAGGTCCAGGCAGGAATATCATGGTCCAAGTCCTGAAAGCATGGCCTAGTTTCACTAACTGCCTCGTTAGCACCTGAATTAAAATTAGAATTTAAGTAGACAAAGTGGGCTGAAATTAATCATGCCCTGCTTTTCCATGTCTCATTTTTTATGACCTTTGATTATTGGCGTCAGAGACACATAGTACATGAATACATATTGGAGGGAGTCTACTACCTCCACCAAGAGTTATAATCTGATGGCAGCAACTGAGATTTCCATCATACCTTTATAAAGTCTGTCCATTATGCGGTTTCTGAGAAATTCCTTTTTAAATCCATATGCTAATTAGGCAGTTGGTGCACCAAGAACATGCCCTGACTTTCCTCTCCTCCCAGTGCTCCTCCCTAATTGCTACAAGAGAAATCTCTTGCCCAACTGATTGAAGAGGTAAAGGACCAGGCAGGAATATCATGGTCCAAGTGCTGAAAGCACAACCCAGTTGAACCAGCTGTCTCATTAGCATCTGTATTAAAATGATAATTTAAGAAGGCAAAATGGGCAAAAAATAACCATGTCCTGCTTTTCCGTGTCACGTTTTCTATGACCTTTCATTATTACCGTCAAATTTTGCCTAAAAGCTTCCGATGGTTGAGGTCTCCAGAACTGATCTGTAGATTTTATTCAGTGTCAAAACAAATCCTTATAAGCAGGTTGTACTTCTAGTATATTTCTGGTGATACCCCAAGGTACTGGAAATAAATGATAATATAATATAAAATTGAGAAGCAGCACTCCGGTATTTCCAGTGAATAAAGAGGTTTTTATTCCACCAACATAGTGCGACGTTTCGCCAATTCGATCAAGGCATTATCAAGCATGCTTGATAATGCCTTGATCGAATTGGCGAAACGTCGCACTATGTTGGTGGAATAAAAACCTCTTTATTCACTGGAAATACCGGAGTGCTGCTTCTCAATTTTCTATTACTTGATATTGGGGTCACTGTCGGACCTCTTAAAGAAGACCTGCACCCGAATATATATATATACACGGTGCCGCTCAAAACACCCTATTTTTGGACTGATAATATAATATAATTATAATAAGAATAACAATCCACAAGCAATTCATTCTGGCACAAAACTAGAACTTTCTCTGTAACCTTCTCAGTGTAAATTTGTAACAGAAAATAATCCAAACCTGTCAATGAAAGCTTTAAGCCCAGTCCTGGTATATCACTATATAAGGTGTGAACTTGTGCTGATGACATGCCCCATGTCACCCCTTCCAATCTCTATTAGGCTGAATGTCAACTATTTTGGCCTCTATATATTGGTTTCTGGGATGATCAGCGAAGTGTTAAAATCTGCTATGAATTTTATTTTAGGGCAATTTACTGTACACTGAAGAAATAAGACATTTGGACTAGAAATAGAGCGGTCATATCAGGACACTCTGTTCTATGGCTTTAGTTATTATACTTTAATGTCAAATAACAAATCAGTACCGTCATATGTTTAGAAATTCCTTGTCGTCAACAGATTTAACACTTCCGATAAAGCCAGTGGTTGTTTTAGAATTTTGCTGAACACTTAAGATTTAAGGAGCATTAAACAAGGTTTCGCTTCAGTAGCATTAGCAGATGGAGGAAAATGGGAGCAAACTGGTAGAGTCATGGATGCCAATAAGCTACTGGTGCCCAGTCTTTTAGATATGGTACAAAGTTTATCCAATTCTTTCTTACTATTATAAGAGCCTTCAGAGGTGTAACTTGAAGCTAGGACCTAATGCAAAACCAAACCCCCCAACTATCATGTACTGTTTATCATACTGGCCTCTTCATAGGAAGAAGAGGCACTTTATGGTCCTCCTAAGATTTCTGGGCCGATTGTACTCCTCAAATGATGCCTTTGGCAGCCTTGCTTGCTATGGCTTCCACTCACATGCACAGAGTAAAAGGTGAGCTGTAGCCACACCTGTATTTTACCATGACACATCAACTCACCAGAATATTTTTTTGGATATCAACAAATGGAAAACATTGGGGCTCATTTACTAAGGGTGGCGTGCACCCCTTTTCGGGGTTAAATGGCTTTCACATTTATTTAATAAGTGTGTGTGCACTGGGATTGTGGCACACGCGACCCTTTTGTGGCGCAGCTGCACTGCTTCCATGTAACACAAGTTAGAGGGCGTGCCGGCGGGTGGTCCGACTCATTCGGACAGAGCGCGGTATTTAACTTTTAAATCGTGTCGCAAGCCCTAACCATAAGATGAACCGCAAAAAAGATGGTGAACTCTGTCGGACCTGAACGGGCAAGCGACACATGCAGGATATCGGGTGCACCATCTTAGTGAATTGCTGCACAGTGCATTATTTGGTTGAACTTGATTGACATGTGTCTTTTATCAACCGTATAAACTATGATACTATGATGTCAGTGAACATCCAGTGACTGGATATGTGAATGTGTTTGTGACATTGAAGAGAATATAGTACAATGCCTCCAGATAACAAGATAAACCCAAAGCCAAGAAGCACAAGACCTAAAGAACAATGTAGGACGTAGAGAGTAGAATGGACAGTTACTGGTCTATTTGCAGTGCAACCCAGAGAGCCAAAGTCAGTATATTTAATGTATGACCCATTAGTCAGCCATATTATTAGCCAGAGAGTCCAAAAAGGAAAGCAGTCAACCAATTAACTCAAGGAACCTGAGAACATGAACTATAGTCACAACTGTCTTGTACCAAGGGAAATCTCTTCACGGGTATAAAAGCTATCTTTAAACCCAGAAATCCAGTTAAGCAGGTAACACAATTCACCTGGTGCCCAACTTTACAATTTGAGTGTATGACTGTTGTTGGGGAGTTTGTTTTTATGTCTACTTCTAATTGATCTCATTGGCATTGTGTGGATCACCATGTTGCTTCTGAATTGTGCTAATGCAAAGTATTATTTGGGTCATTTTATATTAAATCTTTTGCACTAAATTGCAGGATCGTTGGCATTTGGAAAAACAGTTGGGAAAGGAGGTTGTAGTTATCAAAATGCAGACAAAGGGCCACATTTATCACTTTTGTGCGCCTAAGTGTAGTAGTTGCGCCTAAATTCTGGCGCACTGTTTTGCCAGAATTATCACAAGCTACAACCATCTGTGATAAGTATATTTTCTGCCTCTTATTAATCACTTTACTTTAACACAGTTTAGGCGCAATTTTGGCGCAGTTTAGGCGCAATGTTTGATTCGGGCAGTTACATGTGATCCTGCTACAAGCTCCTCTCTGCTTCTCCCACATCCCAGAATGAAGATAACACTCACAGCAGCACCCAGGTGTGTGACACCCTGCACCCAGTGACCTCCTCAGCAGGGACTTCTCCTGGAGGGGATCCCCCAGTGCTGGTCTCCTGCTGCACCCCTGTAATTCTGCACAGTATCCCCCTCAGACACTGTGCAGAATTACATGGGGGACACTTGTTTGTAGTTTCTGCAAACTTGTGCAAAGTTCTCTTCTCTCTTGCTTTGAGCTCAGCGTTTTGCTGAATATTTTGTAAATAGAAGGTGATGAACTGTAAATAGAGTCTGCAGCTCCTGTCTGAGGAGTATCTAATGTATCTATTATATGTTCTAGTGTCTGGCTGAGCTCTGCTGCTAGAAATGAGCTGTTCTGCAAAGGGGCCCAGTGCTTTCTTCTCAGATAACGCCACCTTCGGGCTGGAGTGTTTTTGCGCCTAAATGAAAACGTTGTAAGTGATGAATATCATTAGGCGCAGCAAAACATCTGGATTGGTAAGATAGATGAGGGAAAGCTGGTTATTTTTGCTGCGCGGCTAGTTTGGCATTTAATGGCAAAAATGGCGCACAAACGGTGCGCCTGAATGAAAAGGCGCAAAAACAACAGAAAAAACGAGTGATACATGTGGCCCAAAATCTTTTACCTGGCTCTATATCTCCCAGCTCTCAGTGGATACAGAACAGATTTACACAAATTGTATTATGTATATACAGGCAGTCCCCGCAACATACAAGATAGGGTCTGTAGGTTTGCTCTTAAGTTGGATTTGTATGTAAGTCGGAACTGTATATTTTATCATTGTAATCCCAGCCAGAACTTTTTTGGTCTCTGTGACAATTGGATTTTAAAAATGTTGGGTTGTCATAAGAATCAGGATTAATAATAAAGCTTAGACACATTTGATAACTGTTATAGCTGATTATTGTAGCCTAGGACTAAAGTACAATAAATTACCAATATCCAGAGGTCCGTTTGTAACCAGGGGTCGTATGTAAGTCGAGTGTTCTTAAGTAGGGGATCGCCTGTAATCTACACTCGACGGCCACTTTATTAGGTACACCTGTCCAACTGCTCGTTAACACTTAATTTCTAATCAGCCAATCACATGGCGGCAACTCAGTGCATTTAGGCATGTAGACATGGTCAAGACAATCTCCTGCAGCTCAAACCAAGCATCAGTATGGGGAAGAAAGGTGATTTGAGTGCCTTTGAACGTGGCATGGTCACTGCTGATCTACTGGGATTTTCACGCACAACCATCTCTAGAGTTTACAGAGAACGGTCCAAAAAAGAAAAAACTTCCAGTGAGCGGCAGTTCTGTGGGCGGAAATGCCTTGTTGATGCCAGAGGTCAGAGGAGAATGGGCAGACTGGTTCGAGCTGATAGAAAGGCAACAGTGACTCAAATTGCCACCCGTTACAACCAAGGTAGGCAGAAGAGCATCTCTGAACGCACAGTACGTCGAACTTTGAGGCAGATGGGCTACAGCAGCAGAAGACCACAATGGGTGCCACTCCTTTCAGCTAAGAACACGAAACTGAGACTACAATTTGCACAAGCTCATCGAATTTGGACAATAGAAGATTGGAAAAACGTTGCCTGGTCTGATGAGTCTCGATTTCTGCTGCGAAATTCGGATGGTAGGGTCAGAATTTGGCGTCAACAACATGAAAGCATGGATCCATCCTGCCTTGTATCAACGGTTCAGGCTGGTGGTGGTGGTGGTGTCATGGTGTGGGGAATATTTTCTTGGCACTCTTTGGGCCCCTTGGTACCAATTGAGCATCGTTGCAACGCCACAGCCTACCTGAGTATTGTTGCTGACCATGTCCATCCCTTTATGACCACAATGTACCCAACATCTGATGGCTACTTTCAGCAGGATAATGCGCCATGTCATAAAGCTGGAATCATCTCAGACTGATTTCTTGAACATGGCAATGAGGTCACTGTACTCAAATGGCCTCCACAGTCACCAGATCTCAATCCAATAGAGCATCTTTGGGATGTGGTGGAACGGGAGATTCGCATCATGGATGTGCAGCCGACAAATCTGCGGCAACTGTGTGATGCCATCATGTCAATATGGACCAAAATCTCTGAGGAGCTTCCAGCACCTTGTTGGAGAATTGAGGCAGTTCTGAAGGCAAAAGGGGGTCCAACCAGTTACTAGCATGGTGTACCTAATAAAGTGGCCGGTGAGTGTAGACTTCTGATTTATGCAATTTTGTTAAAAGTTTAATTACCCTTTAAAGTTGTTGTGGGTGATCCCTGTGGATGTAAATATGTGAACCCTCATTCTGCAATCATGTAAGGGGTGCAGGAATAGTTAAAAGGGGTTTCTTTTATTACAATATAGCCTTAAAAAGCCTTAAAAACATATGATCATTTAACAAACTTACCCATCTATCCCTTGCTAAAAAAAAGTTTGATTTGGGACACTAAACCAACTACATGTCCTTATGGACTTGTTGTTTAATGTCCCAAATCACCATAAAAAATGTCTGATGAACTAAAGATTATTAGGCATGTTGGACTTGCATCTGGATCTCTCTGCATCAGTGCCTCCCAGGGCTGATTTTGTCCTTTTGCTAACTGAGGGGAAAATTGAAATGACTCCCCGCCCTCTACCGCCTGTTCCCATGATATATTCGGATGACGGGTCCTCCTAACACCGCAGGCCCCATACGGCTGCTATGTCGGCTACCAGTGTAGTTACACCCATGTTTTGGAGACAACATGAGGAACATTTAAGAAAATAAACTTTTTCCCAGTACAACCATTAGGCACTGCTGGTGTATGCAGGTTTTTTTGTGTATAAGTATAAGGGTTTTATAATCTCCGCTTTGAGCCTCACACTCCAACACCTCAGTTCACAGTTTTTTTTTTGTAATGGAGTTTAGATTCATTTTCCATTTTTGTTTATTTAGAAATGAAAATTGCTGGTGAATTGTATAGAAATGGCAATATGACTCCCCTGGTGGCCCTAAATAGGTGATATCATCAATAATTCATGCATAGTTAAAGGAAACCTACCATTTGATTTGTTGTATTATGAAGTAAACATACCTTGAAAATGCTTTAACTATACTGATGCGGGGTAATCCCTGTGCTGAGTGGTTTTGCTAACAAAACAATTATAAAATTATGATAATGAAGCTCTATCACTTCTGTGGCTGGCACTTCTCCTAGCATATTAGTTATTCACTGCTTCACAGGATGATGTAATCCCTGGGTTGTATCTGAAGGCAGAATAATCAATTGCTGCACCATCCCCCAGCTGCTGTGTATGAGTGATCCAGCTCAGGTTGATTAATCATGTCTTGAATAAGCTCCATGTGTAATGACAAGCTCTGTGTGTAATGTGTTTATGTAGGCAGCCAGCCTCACACAGCTTTCCCAAGGTCCTGAATACTATAATTTGTTTTTTTAGCAAAACCACTCAACTAAGGGATAAACCAAGATTGATCAAGGTATGTTTGCTTCATAATGCATCAAATCAAATGGTAGGTTTCCATTAATAGGTCTACTTTGTATCTCCAATGCATTTCAGGGCTTCAGATATTGATGTGGTCCATTGTTAGCTACAGTAGTCTGCAATTGTTTGAGAATACCCTCAATAATGTCTACTACTTTATGTACAGGGGCATTTTCCCTAGGTGTAACTCTTAGTCCTTATTTTGTGCATATGACATGTGAAGTTTTTTACATAGGAGACCCTGAAAAAGGGATGTGCTAATTACAAGAATAGATGTCACCCAACCCCTGTCTCAATGCATGTGTGTACAGAAAGTATTTAGATCCCTTTAAATCTTTCCCTCTTTGTTTCATTGCAGCCGTAGTGTCCCTATACAGTGGGTATGGAAAGTATTCAGACCTGTTTACATCTTTCACTCTTTGTTTCATTGCAGCCAATTGGTAAGATCAAAAAAGTTCTTTTTTTTTTGCTCATTAATATACACTCTGCTTCCCATCTTAATAGAAAAAGAAACAGAAATAGGGATATTTTTGTTAATTTATTAAACAACAAAAAACTGAAATATCACATGGTCATAAGTATTCAGCCCCTTAGCTCAGTATTGAGTAGAAACTTTTGAGCTAGTATTCATTAGTAGCCACATTCATCTTTCCTTTAATTACAACTAGTGGTCCGGTCCCTGTTGGGATTGTATTTGGCAGGTGATGAGCACTGCCTGGTTTTCTCCACACATACCACTTAGAATTAACACCAAAATGTTCAATCTTTGTCTCATCAGACCAAATAATCTTATTTCTCATAGTCTCATAGAGTCCTTCATGTGTTTTTTTGCACATTCTATTGGTTCCTATAGAGCAAGAAAGATAATTTTTTTTTTAAGTTTCATAAATCCACTCACCATTACATTATATTTTTGCCCGAATCATTTCATAAAAGTAATGAAATCACTTCTCCTTCCCGGTGATTAATCTGCAAGATCTTAATCTTATAATGTTATAATAGAAAATGCCAATTTACTTGTTATTTTCGGGGTCATATATTTTTCTCATCTGACACCAACGTTCTGTTTCTTTTTGCCATAAAGTCTGCTGACTTTTCATAAAGGAAAGGGCTCAGCGTGATATTGCAATAGTTGATTTTCCTTAGAATACATTAGAAAACAGGTGTCTATAAAGAGAACACATAGCCTATTGTTCTTTCCAGTATTTCATCTATATGCTGCGGAAGCTGCTACCGGATAAAATAGTCTCTTACTGGAAAGTTTTCTTTTAACATAGCCTGTAAGTCGGTCCTTAAAGGGGTTGTCGGAGATGGACAAATGTGTGGCCAATAGCAGGGGAAGATATTTTAATAACCCTATCCACACCTTTCTCCTTTCCCCCATTACTGTTACATTGACAGCACATATTGAACATTACACATCTATAGGGGCATCAGCTGTGATCATATTGGGGCAGATTTACTTACCTGGTCCGTTCGCGATCCAGCGGCGCGTTCTCTGCGCTGGATTCAGGTCCGGCAGGGATTCATGAAGGTAGTTCCTCCGCCGTCCACCAGGTGGCGGTGCTGCGCTGGAAAGCATCTGAACGCTCTGGAGTGAAGGTGAAGGTGAGCGCGTCCCAAGCCACACATTTCTTTTTTTAAATGTGGCGGTTTTTCCGAATCCCTCGGGTTTTCGCTCGGCCACGCCCCCCGATTTCCGTTGCGTGCATGCCGGCGCCGATGCGCCACAATCCGATCGCGTGCGCCAGAATCCTGGGGCAATACAGGGGAAATTGGCGCAAATCGGAAATATTCGGGTAACACGTCGGGAAAACGCGAATCGGGCCCTTAGTAAATGACCCCCATTGTGTCTGTGTGTGGCATTGTGCTATGAAAGCATAATCCTATAGATATAATACTTCAGTACCCTTGTAATATGGCATTATATATTTTGTATGAATTCATGTATACTTACCAGTTAGGGGTAAACAGTTATGGGTGGCCTCAGTGATGGAAATAGGATGGAGAAATGTTGGCCTGGTCAGCCAGTTGACAAGGGGGTAACTAGTGGACTGGGTATGAGAGGTGGAGAAATACTTTCTGGTGCTTCCTCTCCTGGTGTGGACAGGTTGTTGAGGGGTGTAAGTAGGTGTCCAATACTTGAAATGATAAATTATGGCTCTCATGATCTTGCTGGAAGTTAGAACCCCATTAGGGTGTCATCCCTTTTGAGTCATGGGTGCCATGGGGTTTCTGCAGTTATACACGACAAGGTTCTTCTAGAATTGTCCCGTATTAGAAATGAGATCAGCAAGTTATCCAAGATTTGCTTCTTGGAAGCTTTTTAAAATTTTTAAAAATATTCAGATTGAGTCAGAATCTGATCCAAACTAATGTGGTTCCCATTGTCCCGGGTATATAACCCCTTTAGGTCTTCTGAAACAGTTTATGAATTCATTTTCTTTTGCCTGTCCCTGTTCTGGGATGAATGACATCTGTCTTCTACAAGACTCTTCCAAAGTGAAACAGAAAAGATTCAGATTTGATCTACAAAACAACAAATAAATCCCCTCATCTCTTTTGGAAACAACTCTAATCAGTGACAATTAACCTCTCAGATACTGTTGTCAAATGAAACCATGTCATCAGAACTTCAAAGCAAAAAATGTCAAAAATAAGTACAATGTCTGAGCATTTTCTTAGCTCTGTAGACAAAAATATGGAGAGAAGTGTTTTTTTTTTAACAAAAAAGAAATTTCCGGATCCAGCTAGGTGCAGATTAAAATCGCCTTTATTCGATTTTCAGGGCATCCATCAGATAAAATACAGGTGGCATGGTATAATCGTCAACGCGTTTCTAGCACATACAAGTGCTCTTAATCATGATTGCACCTAGCTCGATCCGGAAATTTCTTTTTTGTGGACTACATCGCCCAGCAGCGGGGTGGATCCGTGCTAGCGGACTAAGTTGCCGCACGATCCAGGTGAGCTGGAGGACTTTTTGTATATATATACTTTTTTTTAACCCCTTAATAACGCAGGACTTAATAGTACTTCACGGGCCGAGGTAACTTCCGAACCCTGACGTACTATACTGTCCTGCTTCATGCCCCATCCTCCAAGCAGGGCTGGTATCAAAATCTACGGGTGTCAGCTGTATATTACATCTAACACCCACCTTTAACACCTGCTATTGGAAATTCCTCTGATCATGGCTGTTAACCCTTTACACACAGTGGTCAAGCATGACTGCGGCATGTAAGGGGAATGTGCCTCCATTCTTTGTGGATCAAAAGTGGCGTGGGGGTCCAATCCTCCTACAAGTACCTGTCAAGTACCGGGGTTGTGACAAGTACCTAAGTGATAAGAGGGTCGAAACCAGAATTGACGATTTTCTATTTGTCCATACATTCAAAAGTTATAAAATCTCATCAATAAGCTATAGACCCACTAAAATGAAGTACTTGTAAAGTGCAGTTTATCTATAAAAAAAAGCCCTTATATGTCCAAATTGCCCCAAAAAATAAAGATTGTATAGCCTTTAAAAAGTGACAATGCAAATCCTTTAATGCCCTGGCAGGGGCGGACTGGGAATTTTAAGTGGCCCTGGGAAAAACGGTTAAAGTGGCCCCATTCTGCAGGCGTGGTCAAAACAAGTAGGCGTGGCCATGTGATGTGGGTGGAGTTACTAAACTGCCTACAAACTGTTTATATATGGTCTAAATCAACATGTACAGCGCAGAGAAAGAAACTCATACTACCTCCCTTATACAGGAATAAAGCTTTTTTTTTAAGAGAACACAACTTAAAACTACAATACCTTCTCCGGTAAACAAGAATGTAACTACTATAATACTGCCTCCTATGTACAGGAATATAACTGCTATAATACTGGCCTCTATGTACAAGAATATAACTACTATAATACGGCCCCCTATGTACAAGAACATAACTACTATAATACTGCCCCCTATGTACAAGAATATAACTACTATAATACTGCCCCCTATGTACAAGAATATAACTACCATAATACTGCCCCTATGTACAGGAATATAACTACTATAATACTGTCCCCTATGTACAGGAATATAACTACTATAATACTGCCCCCTATGTACAAGAATATAACTACTATAATACTTCTCCCTATGTACAAGAATATAACTACTATAATACTGCCCCCTATGTACAAGAATATAACTACTATAATACGGCCCCCTATGTACAGGAATATAACTACTATAATACTGCCCCCTATGTACAAGAATATAACTACTATAATACTTCTCCCTATGTACAAGAATATAACTACTATAATACTGCCCCCTATGTACAAGAATATAACTACTATAATACTTCTCCCTATGTACAAGAATATAACTACTATAATACTTCTCCCTATGTACAAGAATATAACTACCATAATACTGCCCCCTATGTACAAGAATATAACTACCATAATACTGCCCCCTATGTACAAGAATATAACTACCATAGTACTGTCCCCAGTAATATAGCTGTATACAGCCGCCTCACCCCCAGTAACACAGCTACATACAGCCGGACGTGACCGCGGGGGGAGCCTATGTGGTCTCTGTGAGCTGACTGCTCACAGCAGTGCTCGGGGCACGGTCTAAAAATCTAGCTGGGAGAGATGTCGGCCCTTGCGAGGGACGTCATGACGCGGGTCACGTGATGACACTGGCATCAGAGAACAGAAGCACAGCAGGGGGAAGTCCCTGCAACACTGCGCCTGGGCCTCCCATTCCTATGGTCTTCAGCGCGGTCCATCCGTCCGTCCATCCTTACGCCATTGTGAGTTAATTTTTTTTTGTTTTTTCTTTCACCGCCCCCCCCCCCCCTCCCGAGTCGGCTCCCCAGGATTTCTCCCGGTGGGTCTTATGGCCAGTCCGCCCCTGTGCCCTGGCGTGTGCCCATACAGCAGTTTACCACCAAGTGTGGGGTATTGGGAACAAGTTTTTGTGGAGTTTTTTGGTATTTTATCTGCTGAGAATGTATACATTTAAAAAAAAAAATACATTCATTTAGCCAAAAAATTTTAAATTTCAAAATTGCACCTGATTTTGTTTTAACCCTTGTGAAACAAACTTCACAAAAGGTGTTTTACATACATTGTGGGATGTACACACATTGAGGGGGTAATTTATGGGGTTTTACCATTATTTAGGCCTCAAAGGGACTTGAAACCTCAGCAGGTCCATCAAAAGAATTTTGAAAACAGAGATTTTTTTTTATTTTTGCAAAATATCAGATTTTTGCACTAATGAACAAAAAACATATAACCCAAATGTTTTAACTAACATCAGGTGGATTGTATTACAAGAAAACTATCACAAAATCACCGGATTATGTCAAAGCGTTCAAAAAGATATAACCACTTATAGTGACACATGTCACATGTAAAACATTGGCCATATCATTAATGTGCAAAATGGTCAAGTCATTAAGGGGTTAAATAAGGGTTGCTTTATGAAGGAACATTGTACAGTTCATTAAATGGTGTCTTTAGGAATTACATTTTGTCCAAAAAGTAAGCCACCGTACTGGGAATATAAAAAATACAACGTTACGGCTTTTGTAAGGAAGAGAGTAATAAACTAAAGCGAAAAATAAAAATGGGTTGTGGCAAAAAATGGATAATCGAAATATAAAAAATCTACAGCCTGATTAATTTTTAGGTTTTATCATTAAGGAGTTTTTACAAGATTTTTACTAGTATTTATAGCACTTCTAATATGACATGCATGCACAATGTATTAGCACTTAAAGGTGGTTTTCCCACCAAACAATTTAGGCCCTATAAACAGGATAGGGCCTAACTTGCTGATTGGTGAGGGACCCGGCAATGACCCCGTTACCCCTTTGTTGCTCCTTTTCATTACTGGTTTTCAGATTTACAATGATTTGTCTGCTGTTTCCAGACTTTCATACTGCATTGTATTTTTATTTGATTATTAGAACTGGCCTCATGTATTAATCAAAGAAGAATTCTACTTCGAATACATTGAATTTAATTACATTTAAACAATGTATGGCGTCTCTTGTTAAAAAGCCTTTTATTCTGGAGAATTGTAGTCATCCATTTTCTTTCCGGGGGCAGAATATTTTCGAGCTTTCTGCTGATAGAGTTACTTGTTTAGCGGAAAGTACATAATTCCAGAACAAAGTCCTAATGAGGTTTATCAGGAGCGTAGCATGTCTGGTGACTGTCATTACAGTCCTTGCAAATAAATATGGCTCATCTACCGAAATCAAGGAGCATTAGAGTATAAATAATAAATCACCTACCACCAGAGGGGGGGCCTTTTCCTTTTACCGCGGGCCATGTAGATATTTTTTACAATATTTTATCTGGGAATAATTTATTTAAACTAGATCTATATCACATAAATAAATAAAATTGTGTGTCTTATACCACAGGTTGGTAGCAATCCTATAAATCAATGTCAGACCCTTTAGACAGGCCTTGGAAGGGGATTAAGAAGTATGTTAGACTACACTTCCTTGTGCAACAAAGCCACAACCCCTTGACCTACGATGGTTTTTGGCACAATTAAAAAAAAAATATTCTGCTGGTGTGATTTAGTAAATGCTCCCAGAATTTAGAACATGCCTCAAAACCCTTGGTTCTCAATGAACATTGCTTTAACTACAGTTACCTATTTTTCTGCAGATAGACCGTGTAGGGGAGAAACATTATAAGATATAATACATTACCCTAACAATGCCAACATGAGAGTACACCAGGGCTAGGGGCAGATTAACACTGACATGGGCCCAGGCTGTGTAAAAATTATGGGCCCCATATACTGTAGGTACAATTCTTTTTAATGGTTTGTCATTTATAAACTGCATATGGTACCAGAACCAAGATTATCATTATCTATAGGGCAGAACAAAACTAGGGGAGTGTTTTAGATGGACACATTTCCCTATGAGCCTTGGGCCCTGGGCTGCTGCCCAAACTGTGCATATTATGATTTGCTACAAACTGGACACACGAGTAAATAACAATTTGTACTTTATTAATTTCATCCATTAAATAAAATACAGTACAAATAAGTGACAGTAAATACTGGGGACAGTTCATGTATGATGTAACAAGAAATAAATAAAACGTATACTGCATAGTCGCAAGGGCATCCATCAAAAGGCTTCAAGCTTCAAGAGGGCCTGGCGTAGAAAAAAAACACAGCCGGCGAATTTTCACATATAAAAAGTCGCCGGCAGCAGGGTCCTGCCCTCACGTCCCACTGGCATGAAGGTGGAGGAGGGGGCAAAATAATCACAAGTGCTAGCAATTATTTGTATGGCACAGATGTCCTGATAGATATGCCCCAATGACCCTAAGCACACAGCTAAAATAACAAAGCAGAGACTTCAGAACAACTCTGTGACCATTCCTGACTGGCCCAGCCAGAGCCCTGACCTAAGTCTCTGGAGAGAATAGAAAATGGCTTCCACCAACATTCATCATCCAACCTGAGGGAACTGGAGAGGATCTGCAAGGAAGAGCCAAAGGATCCCAAAATCCAGGTGTGAACAACTTGTTGCATCTTCTCAAGAAGACTCCTGGCTGTACTAGCTCCAAAGCTGCTTATGCTCAATAGTGTGTAATGGGTCTGAATACTTATGACTAGAGATGAGCGAGCACTAAAATGCTCGGGTACTCGTTATTCGAGACAAACTTTTCCCGATGCTCGAGTGCTCGTCTCGAATAACGAGCCCCATTGAAGTCAATGGGAGACTCGAGCATCTTTCAAGGGGACCAAGGCTCTGCACAGGGAAGCTTGGCCAAACACCTGGGAACCTCAGAAAAGGATGGAAACACCACGGAAATGGACAGGAAACAGCAGGGGCAGCATGCATGGATGCCTCTGAGGCTGCTTAATCGCACCATTATGCCAAAATTATGGGCAACAGCATGGCCATGACAGAGTGACAGAATGAAGCTAGATAGCATGTAAAACATCCAATAATTGACCCTGACACTATAGGGGACGGCATGCAGAGGCAGCGGCAGCAGCGGCAGGCTAGAGAGTGGCATGGCGACATACTCTAAATGGACTCAGGCTTCAAACCAATGGGTGGCAGAGAGGAACCAAAGGAGGTGAGCAAGAAGCGCTCAAATAATATCGGTACATGATAAAAGTTTGCCAGTATATTTTGTGGATTACACAGCAGGGTGGCGACAAAGTTAACATGGAAGCCATGAAAACAACCCAAAATTCTGCCTGACACAGCTGGTTTGATAAGGGGACCATGTATGGAGGCAGTAAACTAGTAGTAGATTAAAGGTGCTGCAGTTAAAACTATGTTAGTTGGATCTTGGCATGGAGCTGGCGCTCCGCTGCCAGGCGAGCTTTCGCCAATCCAAGCCCCTGTCTCTAGGCTACTCCCCAAACAGCACTTCTAAGAACCTTTTGTATAAGATCAAGTGTAGTAGCGTTCTTATAAGTTTGGGATATGGCGGGTGAGGGGAATGTAAACAGATGCGCAAGAAGCGCATGATGCGCATGGAGCTGGCGCTCCGCTGCCAGGTGAGCTTTCGCCAATCCAAGCCCCTGTCTCTAGGCTACTCCCCAAACAGCACTTCTAAGAACCTTTTGTATAAGATCAAGTGTAGTAGCGTTCTTATAAGTTTAGGATATGGCGGGTGAGGGGAATGTAAACAGATGCGCAAGAAGCGCTGAAATAATATCCGTAAATGATAAAAGTTTGCAAGTATATTTTGTGGATTACACAGCAGGGTGGCGACAAAGTTAACAAGTTTGATGTGGAATGCCCTGTAATAGCTCTTGGGCGGTGTGCCTTTTATCGCCTAGGCTCAGCAGTTTGAGCACCGCCTGCTGTCGCTTAGCGACGGCACTGCTGCTGTGCCTAGAGCTACCGACTGATGGCGCCATGGCCACGGATGGTAATTCGGAGGAGGTGGAGGAGGGGTGGGAGGAGGAGGAGGTATACTAGACCTTTGAGACCTGGACCGAGGTAGGCCCCGCAATTCTCTGCGTCGGCAGTATATGACCAGCCCCAGGGTCAGACTCGGTCCCAGCCTGCACCAAGTTAAGTGTAGTAGCGTTCTTATAAGTTTGGGATATGGCGGGTGAGGGGAATGTAAACAGATGCGCAAGAAGCGCATGATGCGCATGGAGCTGGCGCTCCGCTGCCAGGCGAGCTTTCGCCAATCCAAGCCCCTGTCTCTAGGCTACTCCCCAAACAGCACTTCTAAGAACCTTTTGTATAAGATCAAGTGTAGTAGCGTTCTTATAAGTTTAGGATATGCCGGGTGAGGGGAATGTAAACAGATGTGCAAGAAGCGCTGAAATAATATTGGTAAATGATAAAAGTTTGCCAGTATATTTTGTGGATAACACAGCAGGGTGGCGACAAAGTTAACAACTTTGATGTGGAATCCATGAAAACAACCCAAATTTCTGCCTGACACACCTTGTTTGATAAGGGGACGATGTATGGAGGCAGCTATATGGACGACTTTTGGAGGTAGCAATGGAGACAACGTGTGGAGGCTGCTATGGAGACAATTTAATTTGGATAGTGCCTGTATGTGGCAGTCCAAAAAAGTTTTCAAACCAGAGGAGCAGGTAGGTGGCCCTCCAGAAAAATGAAATAGATTGAGTGCCTGTATGTGGCAGTCCAAAAAAGTTTTCAAACCAGAGGAGCGGGTAGGTGGCCCTCCAGAAAAATGAAATAGATTGAGTGCCTGTATGTGGCAGTCCAAAAAACTTTTCAAACCAGAGGAGCAGGTAGGTGGCCCTCCAGTAAAATGGAATAGATTGAGTGCCTGTATGTGGCAGTCCAAAAAAGTTTTCAAACCAGAGGAGCGGGTAGGTGGCCCTCCAGAAAAATTGAATAGATTGAGTGCCTGTATGTGGCAGTCCAAAAAACTTTTCAAACCAGAGGAGCGGGTAGGTGGCCCTCCAGTAAAATGGAATAGATTGAGTGCCTGTATGTGGCAGTCCAAAAAAGTTTTCAAACCAGAGGAGCAGGTAGGTGGCCCTCCAGAAAAATTGAATAGATTGAGTGCCTGTATGTGGCACTCCCAAAAATTGTTTAAAACAGAGGACCGTGTAGGTGGCCCTCCAGAAAAATTGAATAGATTGAGTGCCTGTATGTGGCACTCCCAAAAATTGTTTAAAACAGAGGACCGGGTAGGTGGCCCTCCAGAAAAATTAAATGCATAAAGTACTATAGCTAGAGCCAGTGGGCCCTGTCAAAAAATAGCCAGTTTCCTCTGCTTTACTGTACAAAGAGGAGGAGAAGGAGGAAAATGAGGAGGAGTGGATAAATTATTCAGGTTGAGCTTCCTTCACCTGGTGGAGATTGGAAATTATGAGAAATCCAGGCTTTATTCATCTTAATAAGCGTCAGCCTGTCAGCGCTGTCAGTCGACAGGCGTGTACGCTTATCGGTGATGATGCCACCAGCTGCACTGAAAACCCGCTCGGACAAGACGCTAGCGGCAGGGCAGGCAAGAACCTCCAAGGCGTACAGCTCCAGTTCGTGCCACATGTCCAGCTTTGAAACCCAGTAGTTGTAGGGAGCTGTGTGATCATTTAGGACGATGGTATGGTCAGCTACGTACTCCCTCACCATCTTTCTGTAAAGATCAGCCCTACTCTGCCGAGACTGGGGACAGGTGACAGTGTCTTGCTGGGGTGACATAAAGCTGGCAAAAGCCTTGTAAAGCGTACCCTTGCCAGTGCTGGACAAGCTGCCTGCTCGCCTACTCTCCCTCGCTACTTGTCCCGCAGAACTACGCACTCTGCCGCTAGCGCTGTCAGAAGGGAAATACTGTTTCAGCTTGTGAACCAGGGCCTGCTGGTATTCATGCATTCTCACACTCCTTTCCTCTGCAGGGATGAGAGTGGAAAGATTTTGCTTGTACCGTGGGTCCAGGAGAGTGAACACCCAGTAATCGGTGCTGGAATAAATTCTTTGAACGCGAGGGTCACGGGATAGGCAGCCTAGCATGAAATCTGCCATATGCGCCAGAGTACCAACGCGTAAGAATTCACTCCCCTCACTGGCCTGACTGTCCATTTCCTCCTCCTCCAACTCCTCCAACTCCTCTTCTTCTGCCCATACACGCTGAACAGTGAAGGACTCAACAATGGTCCCCTCTTGTGTCTCGCCAACATTCTCCTCCTCTTCCTCCTCATCCTCCTCCACCTCCACCTCCTCCGATATGCGCTGAGAAACAGACCTAAGGGTGCTTTGGCTATCAACAAGGGAATCTTCTTCCCCCGTCTCTTGTGACGAGCGCAAAGCTTCCGACTTCATGCTGATCAGAGAGTTTTTCAACAGGCCAAGCAGCGGGATGGTGAGGCTGATGATGGCGGCATCGCCACTGACCATCTGTGTTGACTCCTCAAAGTTACTCAGCACCTGACAGATATCAGACATCCACGTCCACTCCTCATTGTAGACTTGAGGAAGCTGACTGACCTGACTACCAGTTCTGGTGGAAGTTGACATCTGGCAGTCTACAATGGCTCGGCGCTGCTGGTAAACTCTGGATAACATGGTCAGTGTTGAATTCCACCTCGTGGGCACGTCGCACAACAGTCGGTGAGCGGGCAGTTGGAGGCGGCGCTGCGCTGCCCTGAGAGTGGCAGCATCTGTGCTGGACTTCCTGAAATGCGCACAGATGCGGCGCACCTTCGTGAGCAAATCTGACAGATTGGGGTATGTCTTGAGGAAACGCTGAACTATCAGATTTAACACATGGGCCAGGCATGGCACATGTGTCAGTCTGCCGAGTTGCAGAGCCGCCACCAGGTTACGGCCGTTGTCACACACAACCATGCCTGGCTTCAGGTTCAGCGGTGCCAGCCACAGATCAGTCTGCGCCGTGATGCCCTGTAATAGCTCTTGGGCGGTGTGCCTTTTATCGCCTAGGCTCAGCAGTTTGAGCACCGCCTGCTGTCGCTTAGCAACGGCACTGCTGCTGTGCCTAGAGCTACCGACTGATGGCGCCGTGCCCACGGATGGTAGTTCGGAGGAGGAGGTGGAGGAGGGGTGGGAGGAGGAGGAGGCATAGTAGGCCTGAAACACCTGGACCGAGGTAGGCCCCGCAATCCTCGGCGTCGGCAGTATATGACCAGCCCCAGGGTCAGACTCGGTCCCAGCCTCCACCAAGTTAACCCAATGTGCCGTCAGCGATATATAGTGGCCCTGCCCGGCAGCACTCGTCCACGTGTCCGTGGTCAGGTGGACCTTGTCAGAAACGGCGTTGGTCAGGGCACGGGTGATGTTGTCTGACACGTGCTGGTGCAGGGCTGGGACGGCACATCGGGAAAAGTAGTGGCGGCTGGGGACCGAATACCGAGGGGCGGCCGCCGCCATGAGGTTGCGAAAGGCCTCGGTCTCTACTAGCCTATAGGGCAGCATCTCCAGGCTAAGCAATCTGGAGATGTGCACATTAAGGGCTTGGGCGTGCGGGTGGGTTGCACTATATTTGCGTTTCCGCTCCAGCGTCTGGGGTATGGAGAGCTGAACGCTGGTGGATGCTGTGGAGGATCGTGGAGGCGACGATGGGGTTTTTGTGGCAGGGTCCTGGGCAGGGGGCTGACTATCAGCTGACACAGGGAAAGGAGCAGTGGTGTGCACGGCCGGAGGTGAACGGGCTTGTTGCCACTGAGTGGGGTGTTTAGCATTCATATGCCTGCGCATACTGGTGGTAGTTAAGCTAGTAGTGGTGGAACCCCTGCTGAGCCTGGTTTGGCAAATGTTGCACACCACAGTCCGTCGGTCATCCGGTGTTTCCTTAAAGAACCTCCAGACTTCTGAAGATCTAGCCCTCGCCGCAAGAGCCCTCGCCACGGGAGCTTCACTAGTTGACACATTTGGCGCTGATGCACCAGCTCTGGCCCTGCCTCTCCGTCTGGCCCCACCACTGCCTCTTCCAACCTGTTCTGGTCGAGGACTCTCCTCCGTCTCAGAAGCACTGTGTTCACCCAGCCTCTCAACCCAGCTTGGGTCTGTCACCTCATCATCCTCCGATCCCTCAGTCTGCTCCCCCCTCGGACTTCCTGCCCTGACAACAACTTCCCCACTGTCTGACAACCGTGTCTCCTCATAGTCGGACACCTCTTTACACACTTCCACTACGTCAAGAAGGTCATCATCACCCACAGACTGTGACTGGTGGAAAACCTGGGCATCGGAAAATTGCTCAGCAGCAACCGGACAAGTGGTTTGTGACTGTGGGAAGGGTCCAGAAAACAGTTCCTCAGAGTATGCCGGTTCAAATGCCAAATTTTCCTGGGAGGGGGCAGACTGGGGGGGAGGAGGCTGAGGTGCAGGAGCTGGAGGAGTGGCGATTTCGGTGACATGGGTGGACTGCGTGGAAGACTGACTGGTGGACAAATTGCTCGAAGCATTGTCAGCAATCCACGACATCACCTGTTCGCACTGTTCTGGCCTCAACAGTGCTCTACCACGAGTCCCAGTAACTTCAGACATGAACCTAGGGAGTGTAGCTCTGCGGCGTTCCCCTGCTCCCTCATAAGCAGGTGGTGTCTCACCCCGGCCAGGACCACGGCCTCTGACCCCTGCAGTAGTTGGACGCCCACGTCCCCGCCCTCGTCCTCTACCCCTAGCCCTCGGGTAAAACATTTTTAAAATGAGAGTTATAGCTTTAATTTTTTTTTAACTTTTTTTTTTTTTTTTTTTTTTTTTTTGTGTTTTTGAGTTTTTAAAACCAAACGATGCTATCCTATTGCTATGGCTATTTTCTAGCCAAGTATGAAAGCACACTACTATGCCAGATGAGATGACACTGAGTTATTAAACAAAATAAACGTAAAATAAAAAAGGACAAATGGCAGACTGTGCCTAATTGAAATCCAACCCCTACTAAATTTTCCCACTTCGGTCTTTGCAATGGATATGTGCGTCACTAAGCGCAAAACACAGCGGTCGCAAGTCTCACTACAAATTGCTCACAATTGGCTAGTAGATGCACTGCAGCAAGTACAGCCACCAGCAGATCAACCAGAAATCAAATATATAACGCTACTGTAGGCGTAAGCCGTTTGGATTCTCCTATGGCTATTTTCTAGCCAAGTATGAAAGCACACTACTATGCCAGATGAGATGACGCTGAGTTATTAAACAAAATAAACGTAAAATAAAAAAGGACAAATGGCAGACTGTGCCTAATTGAAATCCAACCCCTACTAAATTTTCCCACTTCGGTCTTTGCAATGGATATGTGCGTCACTAAGCGCAAAACACAGCGGTCGCAAGTCTCACTACAAATTGCTCACAATTGGCTAGTAGATGCACTGCAGCAAGTACAGCCACCAGCAGATCAACCAGAAATCAAATATATAACGCTACTGTAGGCGTAAGCCGTTTGGATTCTCCTATGGCTATTTTCTAGCCAAGTATGAAAGCACACTACTATGCCAGATGAGATGACGCTGAGTTATTAAACAAAATAAACGTAAAATAAAAAAGGACAAATGGCAGACTGTGCCTAATTGAAATCCAACCCCTACTAAATTTTCCCACTTCGGTCTTTGCAATGGATATGTGCGTCACTAAGCGCAAAACACAGCGGTCGCAAGTCTCACTACAAATTGCTCACAATTGGCTAGTAGATGCACTGCAGCAAGTACAGCCACCAGCAGATCAACCAGAAATCAAATATATAACGCTACTGTAGGCGTAAGCCGTTTGGATTCTCCTATGGCTATTTTCTAGCCAAGTATGAAAGCACACTACTATGCCAGATGAGATGACGCTGAGTTATTAAACAAAATAAACGTAAAATAAAAAAGGACAAATGGCAGACTGTGCCTAATTGAAATCCAACCCCTACTAAATTTTCCCACTTCGGTCTTTGCAATGGATATGTGCGTCACTAAGCGCAAAACACAGCGGTCGCAAGTCTCACTACAAATTGCTCACAATTGGCTAGTAGATGCACTGCAGCAAGTACAGCCACCAGCAGATCAACCAGAAATCAAATATATAACGCTACTGTAGGCGTAAGCCGTTTGGATTCTCCTATGGCTATTTTCTAGCCAAGTATGAAAGCACACTACTATGCCAGATGAGATGACGCTGAGTTATTAAACAAAATAAACGTAAAATAAAAAAGGACAAATGGCAGACTGTGCCTAATTGAAATCCAACCCCTACTAAATTTTCCCACTTCGGTCTTTGCAATGGATATGTGCGTCACTAAGCGCAAAACACAGCCGTCGCAAGTCTCACTACAAATTGCTCACAATTGGCTAGTAGATGCACTGCAGCAAGTACAGCCACCAGCAGATCAACCAGAAATCAAATATATAACGCTACTGTAGGCGTAAGCCGTTTGGATTCTCCTATGGCTATTTTCTAGCCAAGTATGAAAGCACACTACTATGCCAGATGAGATGACACTGAGTTATTAAACAAAATAAACGTAAAATAAAAAAGGAAAAATGGCAGACTGTGCCTAATTGAAATCCAACCCCTACTAAATTTTCCCACTTTGGTGTTTGAGGTGGATATGTGTGCCACTAAGAGCTAAACACAACGGTAGCAAGTCCCCCTGCTAATTCCTCACAAAATGGTACTAGATGCAAATAAAAAAAAAAAAAGTAGAACGTTATTGTAGCCCTAAGAAGGGCTGTTGGGTTCTTGGAGAATCACTCCTGCCTAACAGTAAGCTAATAGAACACCCTAACGCTTTCCCTGACCAGCAGCAGCTCTCTCCCTAGCGGCATCCAGACACAGAATGATCCGAGCAGCGCGGGCAGCGGCTAGTCTATCCCAGGGTCACCTGATCTGGCCAGCCAACCACTGCTATCGACGTGTAAGGGTACCACGTCATGCTGGGTGGAGTGCAGAGTCTCCTGGCTTGTGATTGGCTCTGTTTCTGGCCGCCAAAAAGCAAAACGGCGGGAGCTGCCATTTTCTCGAGCGGGCGAAGTATTCGTCCGAGCAACGAGCAGTTTCGAGTACGCTAATGCTCGAACGAGCATCAAGCTCGGACGAGCATGTTCGCTCATCTCTACTTATGACCATGTGATTTTCCAGTTTTTCTTGCTTAAAAAAATAGCAAATATATCTACATTTCTGATTTTAATGTCAAGATGGGGGCAGAGTGTACATTAATGAGCATAAAAGAGAACTTTTTTAGCTTACCAATTGGCTGTGATGAAACAATTAGTGGAAAAGGGGTCTGAATACTTTATGTACCCACTGTAATAAGAAACTTGTCCCATTTGTTCTCTGATACAATTTTATTTCTCCTTTCAACTGGTTATTTTCCTCCCCTCTATGCTACACTGAAATTTAATCTCTGCCAAATTCCTCTCGCTGTAGCAAAATCTGACTTTGTTGAATAATAACATTGAAGTTAAGAGACAGGTTATAGAGAGAACCATGTAGGTGCTGATTATAATTAATAGCCAAAGACAGGGGATGCTGGAGATCAATAGTAAGTTTACTATCTCACAGTAAGGCCCTATGCACACAAACATGCAGAGAACGTATTGAAATGGCCATATATATGGCTGTATATATGGCCAGCATACCACACCATGCATTATTATGGGCAATAGGGCTATCCATGTACATGGCCGTATTGTCTGCTGCACCGTACCGTGAGCGGGACGTATAAAAATATAGAGCATGTGCTATTTTCCACCTTATTTCCATCTCATATGCCCCATAGAAACAATGGGAATATATAAAATACATGCTAAATGAGTTCTGTATATGGCTGTGCACCGTAGGCTGCTGTTTATAAGTGCAGTATCCAGAACCAGTGGGAGGTGCATTCTGTCAGCCAGCCAATAGTCAGCAATCCATCATTGCCAGCCCACCGCATTTACGGCTATACCGATATGGTGCCATATGGTGCAATAGGTTGTCATACGACGTATTTACGTACAGAATACAGCCGCATATACAAAACAGAAAAGACCATACAGTCGTGTGCATGGGCCTTATACTGTCATTTGTGAACAGACAATAAGATGGAAAGGACAGACATGGACAGTGAGCCCTAATGCTAGACCCCTTCAGCTACTTATAACTTTATTCCAACCTAGACCGTAACAACTGGTGAACATTCCCTTCCTGTCCTGTGAAAACAGAGTGACAAAAGCAGGACAAACAAGCAAAGAAGAATAGTTATACAAATACAGGTCAACACCAAGAGGATAATGAAGTACAGATTTAAGAAACAAATGGATAGTCAAAAGACAAACAAGCATCAGAAGATCAAAAAATATAAAAGTCCAGAAAATGCTACCCAGCTCCAAAGAGAATGTATAGCAAGCACTTATCAGTGAGCAGACAATCCTCTTATGAGATAAGAGTACCTGCAATACGGAGTGTCCGATGATCATGCACTCCGGATTCACTAAGATCATGCGCCCGATTTCCTGCATGTGTTGCTTCCCAGATCTGGTCTGCCAGAGTTCACCTTCTTCTTCCGGTGTATGTAAGTGCATGTCTTGCGACACAATTTTAAAGTTAAATCCCGCACTGAGTCCGTCGGAATGTCTGATGGCCCGCTCACCCATTTTCTTTTGCATGAGAGCCGCACGATTGCGCCAAAATCCGATCGCGTGCAGCACAATTCCCTTCTAAATGCAAACCCGACGGAAATTCGGCCGCGGGACTCTTAGTAAATAAGCCCCTATGTGTTTTTAATCTTTTTTAAATTGGATTTTTATTCGTATCAAGATATTTGTTTTGCCTGAATGCTGGACTTCTAACTTCAAGTACTGTGGGACACATCATATGTAGTCTCCTTCCACCAGCTCAAGGAGAACTGATAACTAGAGAACTACTATGGTCAGTGTTACTCCACACCTCTATGCATTGTACTGGTGGGCGGGCATACATAAGCTCCACTGGAAAGGAGGAGGGATGACCACTCCCCTTTGAAAGTAATGCTGTACGTCCATAAATACGGCCGAAGATAAAGTATGCAGAGAGAAGAACTACTATGGGGTCAGTGTTATTCCACACATCCATGCACTGTACTGATGATTTATACTAATTTTTTACTATCTTAATATGTATAAATAATTATTTGTTTATTATAAATATTTTATTGTATTTTGTGTGTTATATTCTTGCATTGTAGGACAAAGTACAGCATACTAGCAACATTTTATCAACATACATCACCCCCTGCTAACTAATATGAGACTCTACCACCTCCCCCTCACAAACACCCTTGCAGTTTTGATAATATCTTTTGAATTATGCATCTGACAGCAACAGGCACAATCTCTTCCATACTGTGATAGTGCTCCTTATGTGAAAAAGGCAATATCTATCCCCCCATCAGTCTTGACAATGAGCTGCCTAGCAAGCCCGGTACACGAGAAATTCCCCACACTTGGCTGCACACAATCATTGCACAGAACAGACAAGCCAAATCAATGAGAATCCGACCGTTTCGGTGGACGCCTGCACGCCTACTGGTATTAATAACTCCAAAAAAATCTCACAAGGAGCAATAAATTAGGTTTATTGTATTTTTAAAATCTACATTTGTCATCGTTTCACTGTTAAATGACATTTACATTTTCCATTTGACTTTATTTTCCCCTGCCTGCCATGGCGGAATATGATTTAATAAAATGTGGAAGAAATGTCAGCGTCTCACAATGAAATTATTCGCTTTCACCATCTAATTTGTAATTAGAATTATCTTAATTAAAGATCAGCTGTACGCTGTGGCCGTCCACTAAGAAGTGACTCAATCCATGCTGAATGAATAATGTGGGTTCAAGCGGCTCATTGTACAGTACCAACAGGGTATTTTTGTGTTGTTTTTATGTTTTGCGCATATTTCGCGTTTTTGACAACAGGTGGTTTGACATTTCCCATGTTAAGAAAGGCTGTGTGTCAGCGAAATTATAAAACAGCTGAAATATATAACAGTTCACCTTAGTAACAAATTCTGAAAACTGTAATTAGACGTTATGGAGCTTCCAGGTAATTTCATTATTCGCACTCCACCTGTAGTGTGATTTGATGCTTAAAGCTCTGAGCCACGACAATAATGTAAATGACAGAATTTAGCCAAACTGAACAATAGTGGCAATACAATGAGATCTAATTTACCATTCTTCTGCTTCTCAGAAAGTATAATTACACGTCTTAAATAAGCCTATCAACATATCAACTTTCTACTACTTTTAGAGGCCGAGTTCCCAAACGGTATCACGCTCTAGTATAGCAAAGTGTCAACATGCCAGATACAGCAGTAACTTATAGCTCTGACACAGCTTTCACCCGAAGAACAACTATATCACTGAAATATATGGATTATTGGATAATCCCTCCAGGGCCCCCTGAACAGAAATAATTTTGGGGCCTGGAGCAGGAACTCCAATAGCTCCAATGATAACCTGACCCTTTCCACACCTTCTCACTCTTCCTGCAGTCCATCATCACTTCCTGTAGTCCTGGGCTACCTGGGACTACAGGAGGAGGGGTCCTGAGTCATGTCTGACAAAATAAGGCAACGGCCTGTGGAGCAATGGAGATGGCTCTGTTACTGGTTACTGGTGCCATAGGATCACTACCACTGCCTTAAAGGAAATCTACCATTAACACAAAGCAAAATTAAACTACAGGTACTCACATATAGTCCTCTTCACCTCGATCCTGGCGCTGGTCTTTTGTAAGCTTGAAATGCCGGAATCACCTAAGAACAAAAGTTATAAAAAGCAGCCCAGAGCACGGGGATGCGATATCCGGCACTCTGGGTTGTAAATTATTCCCGCCTCTCGTGTAAATAAAGCAAGCTGTCCCAAGGTGGCTTATTGGGACACTTCTATGTTGGTTTTTCGAGCTCTGCTTCATTAAATTGGCTTTGGCTCTTTAATAAATATTATAAAGGTCTACTTGCTGTGTGGGATATTTTTTTTCAAAAAGTCCCAAGCTATAAATCTAACTTTCCAGACCGCTGTACTAGCAGTAGTTCTCTATTTACGCCAGATTAATGAAGTGGTCGAAATAGTCCTGTGCAACTTTTAACAGTGAAAAGTCCCAAATAAAACCTCAATATGACTTTAATGAGACTTTATGTCAAAAAAGCCTGGTAAAACCAATGAAAACCAATGAAAACCAAAACTATTGGGTTGCTAACTAAATGGCTCATTTGTCTTTCTCTGCTTTGTCCAACAAAGTGATAGACACCGACCAACCGCATTATAACCTACGGAGTCAATGGGATTTGGTGAGCTGGGCAACTTGTCTGTTATTGGAAGGAGCCATCATTACCGTTGTCTCTGCTTTTCTGTTCCTATAATAAAACAAAAACACTATCTGAAATGTGAACACAGTCTTAGAGTCATAGTTACCTTTTGATAGCAGTAAAGAACAAACCTGAGAATAGAAATGAATTTTCTTCTCGAGAATTAAACCTCATCGTAGCTATACACCTTCTAATGCCCACCAATGGTTTGGCATTTCTTTGCAATGTTATACACAGCAGTCATCCAGCAGTATGAAAATTACCATTATACAAGATTATAAGATAACAGTTATATGTTTCATGAGAAGCAAAGCCTTTCTAAAAAAAAATAAAGACTGAGACCTTTTTCTACTTCAATAGAGCCCAATTTTAATGAAACAGAAGTCTGAAATCAGACGTCTCAGCAGGAGGAAGAGAGATTGGTCTGGGAAATTCAAATGAATCAAAGATGAAGCAAGATAAGTTCTATTTTTAAAGTCACATTGCCGGTTGCATCTTACCTAGATGTCTGCTTGAATGTCTTAGCCAAGTTTTCTCAATATTAGCATTGCTCCTGGGTTCTAGCGATGGACTGACAACCAGAGCCCCTGTATAATCGAAGCAGCTGAAATATTAATGTCTTATCCATCCGAGGTGACTTTGTTTACAGAATGTGTCTCATACATAAGGTGAAGTAAGGAAATCTACTGCGTTAAGACAAAAGGTCACTTGTTTATATCGGTGGGGAGATGACTCACTCGAAGCGGCTTATAATTAGGAAGCAATGTCTAGGCCGGTATCAAGAAAATACAATTTGTGGCTCAGTTTCTATAGTGAAGAGTCCTGAAAAATGGGACATGACAAGGAGTGAGTACACAGACTTAAGCGGCTTGGCTCTTCTGTTATGCGGGCATGGCCTGCCTGCCTTCCTAACTCAGGGTCGTCCATCAATGACACACTTGATGAATGCTATTAAGATGTTGTTTGGACTTAGCAGCCTTTCATATAAACAATAGCCAGAGCAATTTAAAAGAAAGTCAGTAAGATGGAAGGATGAAGGAGAAAAAGTCATTGGATGTGTTATTAAGGAATTGGCCCAATTATCCTCCTTGTAGAAGTAGGAGTTGGTAGAATACAGGTATGTATGGCATTTCATGTACAATATTTTATTTGCTGATGCTGATTAACATATTCAAATATATTTGTTTATCTCTATTAATCTGATACAAATGTTCAATCTTCTTCCTTTTACGTAGCCTTAGCACTAAATGAAAACATTCCTGCTGCCTGCAACCACCACTTGAGGGAGCTCAGGAGTTTGGAGTATACAGATTTATTACTTAAAAAGCTTAAGAAATTTTTGCAGTAAGATTATATTTAAAGGGATCCTGCAAATTCATCTAAAAATGACTCCAGAAGCGCCCTTTTCTCACCATAGTTGACTAGACCATTGCAAAGCACTTTTAAAACATCACTTAACAAAAATAACATGAATGAATAGTGCAGATGATGATCATAAACTTTGGAATATACTTGATTATAAAGTTTTTTCCCTCTGTCTTTTTCCCCTGCCTTTCTTCCTTATTTAAGCAGTTTGTGTCAATCACCTTTCTGTCCTGTATTCACTGATAGCTGAGAGATCAAGGAAGTGTCTAATCTCCTTACAGGCTCCTTACGCCTTACAGAATATCAAGGAATTATTAAGACATCAAGGAATTATTAAAGGACATCTACTGCCAGGATGAAAGACTATATGCAAATGAACATGCAGGGCTCCAGGCTCCATTAACACCTATGGATCCCCTCAGGCTTATTTTGCATAAAGTCCTTCATTCCGGTGGTAAATGCCCCAAAAGTCTTTTTAGGAATGGAAAGACTTAATCTGAAGCCTTCTATTTACCTGTATAGTATATAGTGCGAGAAAAAGTGTTGTGCGAGAAAGCGTTGTCCGGAGCTCCGGGCTGCTAATTATTCATTATTATTCCATGCCGGGAGAGGGAGGTAATCTCACACAGGGGGGCGGGAATAATTAGCAGCCCGGAGCGCCGGACATCATGTCCCTGCGCTCCAGGCTGCTTTTTGTAAATCTTAAGATTAGCAAAGTCAGGATTGGGATGAAGAGGAAAGTAGGTGAGTATCTCTAGTGTTTTTACATTTTTCAGTCTCTTTTTAAGGTGATCCCGGCATGTCAAGATTAGCTAAGACCACGGCCAGGATCGGAATGAAGAGGAGGACAGATGAGTATGTGCAGGTGTTTTTTTAATCGGTAGATTTTCTTTAACTCTCATGTCATACCTGCTGCTTGATATATTGTAAGCTCTTAAATACAGGGCCCTAAGTCCTATGTTAGGAACTGATGATTATATCTAATGCCTCATTTGCAATATATTCAAGTTACATTGTGATCCCTTTGATGCTACAGTATATAACTTGCAAGAAAAAAAAAATCAATGATAATAATAATAATAATATGGAAACAAAGTTTTGCAGATCCCATAAACAATTTGGCTCTGGAAGCTTTGGTAAATTAATAATTAATAATTGCATTTTATTTTTAATAGGTTTCTCCCCATCAGCTGGATGCATAGCACACAAATAAAAGAAATGGCAGAGAAGAGTCGTTAAATAATATAAGAGATGGATACAGGGAAATATCTAAATTACATATTGAGAATACACTTGCTTTCAAACCTAAGGAAAAAACTGAATGTGATGATGATAAGAGCTCTCACTAGGGTCATTTCTGCTTTATTATACTTATTCCTAATGAAATTGCGTACAAATAAATGAAGATTTTGCTGTCCCTTTTTTAATATCCTGTGGTTCATTAGCTCTGCGATTATGAAGAAAATGTCTGTGCAGCTTTTTTATTCAGTTTTTTGAGTGATGTAATGCTCTTGTTAGCCTCAAAAATCCTAAATTCATATTCACATGTAAGTATTATTCGACAGACTTTAACAGCCTCAGTTATCCTAGAAGAAAACTGAAGCACATATTGATATTGTGGTATAGGGAATCATGAATCTATCAGTAGCAGAACTTTAAGGAAATTATATTAATGACCAATTCTATGCGTGGACCATCCATATGGATTTCCAGCCCAAACACAAAGATTCTTTTTGGCCCACAAAATGTGAAAAATTGGATATTTAAAGGAACAGGAAATATGTCAGCACCATGCCCCAGACAAAGCCGGAAGAGGCGAAACCGTGGTTGGGCTTTGGTTTCCAATGGACTATAGATTTTATAAGCACGCATTGTAAATTCTTTGTGAGTAGAATAATGTGTCTTCTATATTCGATTCCCAAAGGTTTTGCACTATTTTTTTCCCCGATCCCTATTAGAACCCACATGGGAGTGAACTGGCGCCGGAGGTGTTGACGGATTATTGGAATTGGGTTACCAGAAATATGGTTAAGAAATGCATGAAACTTCTTTTGTGGTGGAATCCTCTTCTCTCAACAAGAGAAAAAGCACCCTGTGGGGACTGGTAGCATTGAGCACTGACATAATGGGGCATATTTAGCATGAACAACAGCCTATGATAGTCCTGCCACTGCTCTTGACCAGCAGGATACATCAAGAGGCTAAAGCCTCTTTATGTATCTGATGGGGTCTTGGCGTTGAAATAATCGCAGCCGGCGAATTTTCACATGTGCACGGGGACAGTAGCACCCCGCGCCGACCCACGCTGCGCTTGGCCGTGTCCCCCTGCACTGCTCAGGAAGTGTGCAGCTACTTTTTTTGTGCACCTTTCTTATAGAGTGTGCAACACAATTCTGTAGAGTTGTGACTAGCCTGGTGCCTTCCTCACATGGAGGAACAATGAGAATATAATAAGTAATAAAAGCCAGCAGTGAAACAGTTACATGAAGCTTATAGTATGTTTAGTGTGAGCACAAAGGGCTAAAAGCTTCTCTGATGTTTAGAAAGTATCCAGAGAGCAGAAGGTGGGGAAGTCGGCTGATGAGGAGTGAGTGAAACAGCTTGAGGTACAGAAAGAGAGAGAGGAAGCCCCCTCCTCTGTGAAACTGTCCTGATAACAACTCTAGGGAATCAAAGGAGAAATCAGCGCAGTCAGGATAAACAGCTACTACAGAAGGAGGCTAAACTGAGGATGATATCAAAGAAACTGCTGCACATAAGTAATCAAGATAATAGAAAATGTTGTTTTACAAAGAGTTATTGATTTGTGAAATTAAAATATTGGAGTTGCACTTTAAAGGGGTTATCCGGGTGTTAAAAATTACTGAGGGCCGGACTGGGGTGGGCTATTTGAACATCTACCTACCTCGTCCAGCGCTGCTGATGTCCCGTGCCGCGGTCCGTCTCTTCTGTGCGCCGGCTTGATTACAAGGGCATACAGGGAGCTTCTGGCCAGCCGGAAGCTCCCATCTGACACCATCTCCCAGTGCTTACAACACTGAGAGATAGGGACGGATGGGAGGAGCCGGCCACATCGCGGACCGGAAGTTGCCTGAGCGCGGCTTCTGTGCCCCTGTAAACAAACAGGGGCACGGATCAAATGGACCGTGGCGCGGAACATCGGCGGCGCCAGAGGAGGTAACTACATGTTTATTATTTTTAAATAGCCCATCCCAGCGCGGCCCTAAGTAATTTTTAACATCCAGATAACCCCTTTAAGGTGCCATTCATGTATGGTTTTGCATACAGAAATAATTAAAGGACCACCATGACTGCTTCTAAGCATAAAATGATAAATACAGTGTAGATAAATCAATAAATTACAGGTTATACTAAATAATTTATCACAAAATTATAAAACAATCTGCTTATCTGTACTGCTTGGCTCATCCTACTCTATAACATGATGCCTACTTAAAGGATACTATGTATAATCTGTTCAACTACTTCTGCTCTATAACATGCTGCCTCCAAATAGGACACTGTATACAATCTTCACAGCACTACCTATTCTATAACAAGGTGTCTGCACATAGGACACTGTATACAATCTTCACAGCACTACCTGTTCTATAACAGCAGATAGGAACCTATGTACAATCTGCCTAGCTACCCCTGATATGATTTCACGGGAATGAAAGCCAATGCATTGTATCTGTTGGCTGCTGCCCTTCATGTAATGAAGAATTGGTAGTACTGAGGCTAGTACCAGTCTAACCCCGTCCCCATCTCATTCAAATAATCTCCCTTAAAAAACTAAAAGTACCGGTAAAATCTATATCTAATTTAAAGTCAGAATCACTACAAAGTTCTTATTTCAATTCAAGCTACCATAGAATTTGGATATGTTTGCAAAAAAAAATCCATAAAGAGCAAGGGTTTCTGCTCATCAACTTATTTTCACTACAGATCCTCTTGGGATTTTCAGTTCTGCAGTAGCAGAAATAATAATTAGTGTAGCACAAAAGTTATCAGAAGCAAGTTCATGTCATGAAGATACTTGTGACCTTTCCTGACATGAGCATAAGGTATGAAGAAGTTATCCGACCTAATAGTAGAAGCCAATGTTCCACTGGAAGTCTCAGATTGCTGGTGTTCTCTAAATTTACTTTTTTATTTCTAGATTTTGTATGGGGAAAAAAAGTTAAAAAATAACAGGTTCAGAAGTAAGACTCACATTTGAGTTTCTTTTTATGAGAATCAGGTGCACAAAGGACACTGGTGGGAACCGACCGATCCAATTCTCTTGTGATAATAACCCTCTGGTTCAACTTTGATGTCCATTGTTGCAATTAAAAAATCATCAATGATCCCTTCCTCATCCAATCCCTTCCCTTCCTTTACATAGGTAAAGATGTTACATCTCATTATTTGTGTGAATTGTGCATAAAATATAATATAGCATTTAGATTGGATTGGAAACTAATATGCTTTAGAGATTTTCATATATGGAATTCATTACATGTAAGAGATGGAAGAAATTTTGGTGTATACAGACGGTCCCCTACTTAAGAACACTCGACTTACATACGACCCCTAGTTACAAACGGACCTCTGGGTATTGGTAATTGATTGTACTTTAGTCCTAGGCTACAATGGTCACCTTTAACAGTTATCAAATGTGTCTGTAATGAAGCTTTAGTGTTAATATTGATTCTTATGACAACCCAACATTTTTAAAATACAATTGTCTGGGATTACAATGATAAACTATACAGTTCCGACTTACATACAAACTCAACTTAAGAACAAACCTACAGACCCTATCTTGTATGTAACTCGGGGACTGCCTGTATATGCACCATGTGTCTTTTTCCAACTGTATAAATTATGATACTATAATGATCTGCAGTGTACGCCCCTGAGTGATCTATAATGCATATTAAAGGAAATCCTTCCATGAGGAATCTGATGGTAGATTCCTCCTTCCTGCATCTGCCCTAATCTGTAATTTAATAATCCTAGAATGTAACCTAACTTATAAAAAACTTTATTTTAGTAATATGTAAATTAACTGCAAAAGCTACTGAGGCGTGAGTAGCCTTAGCCCCCAGTCCCCGGCTAGGATAGTACACGCCCCAGTAGCCTCTGCAGTTAACTTACATATTACTAAAATAAGGTTTTTAACAAGTTAGTTTAGGTTCCAGGATAAATAAATTACAGATTAGGGCAGAGGCAGGCAGGAGGAATCTACCATCATATCTACATCTGATAGTAGATTCCTCATGGTAGGTTTACTTTAAAGGAAACCTACCATTTAGAATGGCAGGGGTAAGCTGTAAGTACCGAGCACCAGCTCAGGGTGAGCTGGTGCCGGTACTTACTTTCGTTAGTGTTATAAACCGCGGTATCGCGGTTTTAACATTTTTTAAACTTTAGAGCAGAAGACGCTTTGGCGCTGCGTGCCCCTGCAAAGCCCCTTCTGCTCTAAAGTTTAAAAAGTGTTAAAACCGCGATACCACGGTTTATAACACTAACGAAAGTAAGTATCGGCACCAGCTCACCCTGAGCTGGTGCTCGGTACTTACAGCTCACCCCTGCCATTCTAAATGGTAGGTTTCCTTTAAGGATTTGTTATAACGAATTAATACATAAATAACATATAATAATAAATTATATACAACAGTGTATAAAATAACAAATTAAAACCTAACATGAGAAAACAGACAATTTTTCCACTTAATTAGGGCCTCCTACTGCACAGAAAAGATATAAATTACAATAAATCGCTGGATGCTATAAATATTCGCAGAGTGATTTATTTCCTCTGTTATAACTAATTCAATTGGAAACATGTCCCAATTCTAGAAGAGTAACTCGATAACCTCCAAGCAGAATAGTCATCTCTGGTTCTTCCTCCTTATTTTCCAATTACTACAAACTAAATGGGTTTGTGAACATCATATTAGAAAATGAAGCAATAACTAATAATTTACTTTAGTTTACTTAATAGAAAAACAAGAACATAAAGGGAATAAAGGCCGGACTTTGGATACAGCTGTGGAATGTTCGATGTATAACATTTTATATAAATATAAGTCAGATGGTAAGCAAAATAAGAAGTCTTAGTCTATGTTTTGAAATATTTTGTAAAAAATTTTTATCAAATGAAAAGTGAAGACAAATTTGATTGGGTAGTGATTAAAAGTACTAGTTGTTCCATGTGTGCTTTTGTCATCCTGTGTTTGTAAGGTACAGCCGAGGATGCGCTGATATCTCGCTGATAGTTTGCTCTGCTTTGTTAGTGTGAACACTGCTCTATTCCTTTATCTGACTGATTGAATTGTAACATACCCATCTGTCTTTTACAAGCCCTGCTCTGGTTTTTTAGGAAGTATTCCCCTGAAATTGTCAGGACCTCTCTCCAATTACCTTGCAAACCGGGAACTATGGATTTGCATATAAGCCCATCCTAACCTGTGCTCCATAGTTAGAAAGCTCATGGTATTCTGTCATTCTATATCCTAGTGTTTCTGACTTTTGCCTCTATTCATGACCGTCCACTTCCCTAAGTGATTTTGTGCTGTGTTTTTCCACTTGGCTTTGTCTCCACTTTGGAGCTGGTAGGGAACATTGACTAGTGGTCTCCTACCGCCACAAGGAGGCGAGGCAATCGGCTGGAAAGGGAGTTTAGTGACAGGATCCACTGTCTCTTCCCAGATCCTGCCTTACAGCACTATTTTTTTTCCACTTTCACTGCTCTTTACAGACTAATTTGTATCTATGTTAACAGAAAACTAACAACCCACGTGTAGTGCAGTCCTTTTTGTCTTACATGCCATTTAAACATGACCATAAAACTAAACTTTAAAGTATTTATTATTAAAGGCATTAAAGGGGTTAGACACATTGGGGGTCATTTACTAAGGGCCCGATTCGCGTTTTCCCGACGTGTTACCCGAATATTACCGATTTGCGCCGATTTTCCCTGACTTGCCCCGGGATTTTGGCACACGCGATCGGATTGTGGCGCATCGGCACCAGCATGCACGCGACGGAAATCGGGGGGCATGGCTGAACGAAAACCCGTCGGATTCGGAAAAACCACTGCATTTTTTTAAAAAAATCTGTCGCGAAAATTGCACTTACCTTCACTCGGCCCGGCTCGGTGTATTCCAGTGCGTTCCGATGCTCTTCAGCGCAGCAGCGCCACCTGGTGGACGGCGGAGGAACTACCTTAATAAATCCTGGCCGGACCCGAATCCAGGGCAGAGAACGCGCTGCTGGATCGCGAATGGACCGGTAAGTAAATCTGCCCCATTACCTCATGTTCTTTGTTATGTGTGTGTAAGTGTATGGGGGGGAGGATATTCGGTAATTTACCAATATACATTAATTATTATCTCTGCACTGCTTTCTTGATATGTAAAGTAAAGCCTCCTGTCTTTTACCTCATCAGCCAGACATTCCTGTCCATAACATGGCCGCAGATGGAGGGTCAAGTGATCCCTAACTGTCCATGAACAATCGCCAGTTAAAGATCACGTGACCCTCCATCTGCAGAGAGGGAGGTGATGTCATGCCAGAGACGTGAATTTATGCCTCCTTCATGCTAGATACCTCCCTCTCTCATGTCGGAGCAGGAGGTGACGTCATGCAGGAGGCGTGAATAATTAGCAGTTCGGAGCACCGGACATCTTATCCCTGCACTCCAGGCCGCTGATTACAAGTCTTTTTCTAGGTGATGCCAGCATGTCGAAATGACTGAAGACCACCGCAGGATCAACATAAAGAAGAGACCAGGTGCACATTTTCATTCTATTTTTCCTTTTCGATACTGGTAGATTTCCTTTAAGGAATTCAGCTAAATGGAAGGGGTGATGGCAGGGGCGTTGCTTGGGTCGCAGAAGATCCGGGGCACGGGCACCAATGCATATGTAGCAAATTTTCAGTAGTGTCTTCTTCTGTACATAAACTCCTTCACATGTGGTTGTGCCAATAACAACTGTACCTAACATATACAGCTATGGAAAAGGTACAAGGTGATGTATCCTGTGACATGAAGTTGCTTTTTATCTTCTCCATTAGGCCCGGCATCACCATGTCTCCTCTTCAGCCCCGTGTCCTCCCTGTGGAGTTCACCACACAGACATCTTGGGGGTCATTTACTAAGGGCCCGATTCGCGTTTTCCCGTCGTGTTACCCGAATATTTCCGATTTGCGCCGATTTCCCCTGAATTGCCCCGGGATTTTGGCGCACGCGATCGGATTGTGGCGCATCGGCACCAGCATGCACGCTACGGAAATCGGGGGGCGTGGCCGAATGAAAACCCGATGGATTAGGAAAAACCGCCGCATTTAAAAAAAAAAGTGTCTCGGAGCTTGCACTTACCTTCACTAGGAATAGGCCGGTGAACTTGAGTGCATTCCTCCGGGACGTCGGAGGAATCCCGGCTAGACGCGAATCCACCGCAGAGAACGCACCGCTAGATCGCGAATGGACCAGGTAAGTAAATCTGCCCCCTTGTGTTCTTTATTGTCCCTACATCTTGGTCCCCCAACAGTGTTATACTGCTGCGACCCCTAACACTTTCTCTCCTTTAGTATAAGGCCCCTTTCACACACACATGTATGCTATGCCTGGGCTAGGACTGCTGGAGAAGGGGTTGTGGTGAGTGCTCCTCACTTCTCCCCTCTCCATACAAAGCCTTGCAGCCAGGCCGTTTTTAGTGGAAAGATTTTTTTCCAGCTGCGGTATGGTGACACAAAAGTGCGCTTACCATTCCAGGCACTCCTATGGCAGCCATATGCCACCAATGATGTCCCCCACAGCCCCCTGTAATGTCCCCCACAGCCCCCTGTAATGACCCACACAGCCCCCCAATGTTCTCATAGTCCCCTGTAATGTCCCCCAAAGCCTCCTGCAATGTCCTCCACAGCACCAACTAGAAAGGTCCCCCCAGCCACAAGTGAGGTCCCCCACAGCCACCATGCCCTAATAGCCCCCTGTAATGTCCTCTTCAGCACCCTGTAATGCCCCCACAGCACCCTGTAATGTCCTTATTGCGCCTTGTAATGTCCCCCACAGCCCCCTGTAATGTCCCCTGCAGCCTCCTGTAGGTTCCCCGCAGTCCCTGTAAGGTCCCCCGCAAACCCCTGTAATGTCCCGCACAGTCCCCTCTAATGTCCCCTGCGGCCTCCTGTAAGGTCCCCCGCAGCCCCCTGTAATGTCCCCCGCAGCTCCTCCTGTAATGTCCACCACGGGCGCAGTCCTCCCATGTCCTCATAGCCCCCATTTAATGCCCCCAGCCACAAGTCTGTCTTCCCTCCGGCTTCTTACACTGAGAGACTGTGACGTCATCACTTGGCGTCTCCTGCTCCCGGCAGCTGTAGTGAGCAGCTTGAAGCAGGAGACACTGTGTGAAGTCATCTCCTTCTCTCTGTAGTGGAGAATGGAGCAGACGGCTCCATTCACCAATACATAACTCATCGCTATCTATGTCCTTAGGACATAGATATCAATGAGAGTGAGGAAATTTGCCCAGACAGCGGGACATTCTGCTTCAGTGTGGATGGTTTTCCACAGACTCACCACTTGTGAGGGCATTAAGCAGTGTTCCTTTGTAAGGAGTATAGCAGCTGTACCTCTACATAGATGTGTAACTTTTTTTGCACTTTTTTCTAAACTATTTGTATGGCTATGCTAAAACTTATATACAAAGGGGGAGATTTATCAGAGATCGAATGGCAGTTTTCTGAGTGAACTTAACTGAAAGGGCCAAGCATGGGATTGTACGGTACACTGGCGCAGGCGCCTCTCCAAACGCCTCCTGATGTATCTGGCGGTGCTGTAGGGGCAGCGACTTTATGATACGCTGATATTCGTATGATAAATGTCCCCCATAGGGTTGATAATCCTGGTAAGGACTGAAACTCTTACAGTCTTGTGGTCTTGTACCTATTTTATTTAAACGGAGATAAGCCCTTAAAATTCCTGTCGTTCGGTTTGCCAGTAAAGCCAGTAAGCAGAAAGTTTGAGCGTAGACTCGCTATAATGGACTACGGCATGCTAGCCGAAAAATGATGATGTACCTATGCCTAATGTCAATATTTAAAAACTAAAGAGTTATTTGCTACTATATATGGTCTGAGTGATATTTTCTAAAGTTTGCAGATTCATTTACAGCCTGCATCTAATACACTCATTGTTCTGTGAGCGCTTATTGTATCCATAAGGCAAGACTATGCTGTAATCATTACTATGGCCCGCATGCCTTTAGGTTATTGGTGTGCTGTTTGAGACCTGCTATTGAAAATTCAATAAAATATCTACTGAAAGCTAATATCATTTTTTTTGCAATGTCCACTAATACCTGACATCTTCTCCAGATGAAAAAAAAAACAATATAAATTTATTTTTCACTCATATCTTATGTTACGCCATCTGTTACCATGGTATCCTATCTATTTCCTTTATTGTGCAAAGTACAAATGGATCCAGGGGATTTCACCAACGCAGGAGGCCAATCACACTCTTCTAGTATCCACAGGCCCCTACTAACTTCATTAAAAAGTGAACAACTGAATAAAGGATCACATACAACAGTAGAAAGTAAAGTAGTTTTATACTCCAGAAATTGTACAAATTGTACAATATAAGGTTTTAGAATGGTCAGGATATTAATAACTTACAGGTTAATAAAGAGAATCTCCATCATGGTTTCATGCCATTTGGTCGCTCTTAAAAGGGTTGTACCATAAATGCAAGTTCTAATAATTTCATCCACAAAGTTAACTGCTTCCGGACCACCCTCTGTAGATGTACGGTGGGTAGTCCGGACAGCCGATTGACAGTGTAGTTAAAACCAAAATGACTCTAAGTCATACACAGAGCTTGATCAAAAGTAGTGCAAATAATTGGTCAAGTGTAATTGGTAAAGTGTTACTGCAACTGTGCTCTTTCTACCTGTGACTGAGGCCCTATACAACAACATGGGGATATATTTATCATAGACCAGTCTTTTGATGTATCTACGCAGCCGTCCCAATCCCAGCCGGCCGCACCCCCCACGCGCCCCTTCATGCCCCACTGGCGGAGAGGGCAAAATTGTCCCAAGTGCTAGCAATAGGGTCCCCACGTTACCCTAAAACAGACATGTAATACGGTATGTTAAAACTTTTAGGCATAAAGTGCCAAATACTATTAAAATGTTTGTTTTAAGGTGACACTATATTAGAGCAAGACATAAAAGTCTAAAATGTAAAAAAAAATATTTTTATTTGCAATTATTTCAGCTTTTAAGCCTAAAATTCATGGCCAAAAAATAATAAAATAAGAATCCCGGAATTTCTCACTGCTGCAAAAATTACCCCTTTCCTTCCCCCTACCAAAAAAAAAAAAAACAAGCAATCAAAAGAACATGTCCAAAAAATGGATTATCAAAAGAACCTGAGAAAGAAACTGTTCTAATTGCTCATGAGAACCAATCAGGGCTCAGCTTTCATTTTTATAAACTGATTTGAGAAAATAAAAGCTGAGAACAGTTTTGCTGATAAATCTTGCCTCTGGTCCTGACGACACAAAGTATCCTGGTCCAGAATAGGTTAATAATTTTACTAAGTGGAACCTGTTAAAAATGTTGCAAATATCAATTATAGCAAGTACAACCTCTGAATGCCCCCCTGCTGTCACTCCAGTGATGCTGTTCAGGTTAGGCATGCTTAGTAGAGCTCAGTGTGATCTCACTTGGATCTCTCCTGACTTAGGCCCCTTCCACACTAGCGAGTGTGATGCGATGAACTCGCATCACACTCGCAACGCAAGCTGCCGGGAACGCACGGCCCGAACCCTGCACCGCGGGAGTGAACTCAGCATGTCAGTTCACTCCCGCGGTGCAGCGTTCGGGCCGTGCGTTCCAGGCAGCTTGCGTTGCGAGTGTGATGCGAGTTCATCGCATCACACTCGCTAGTGTGGAAGGGGCCTTAGTGATCCAAAGTGTGGTGAGTCGGTCTCTTCAACCAAGGTTTCCTAATGTCCAATGTGCTAAATTATAAAAAGTCAATAATGCTGTCCTTAGAGAAAGAAGTCACAGAGGGACGTGCAGGCAATTTCTATTAGTGACCCAGATAACACGAGATTGGACAGAGGTCTATTTACAAGCTGTATACTAATGAATGTAATTAGTAAGATTAGCCTGGAGTCATGGGATACTAACTGCTGAACTGTGGAAGTGGGGTAGTGGCACAGCATGCTGGACTAATATGTAAACTGTAGGTGATGAGAGACAGCAGACAGTAATGAGACACTTGTGGTAGGACCAATGAAAAGGAAGTACATGCAAGGCATCATAGGGCATGTAGGAAACTGCTCTCTCTACATAGTGAAGGGAGAAATAGCTCAGTAGATCTGAAAAATGTACATTTGCACAATAATATTCACTGTTTTATAAACATTACTAGAATTTTGGAAAAATTTAGAAGTATGACATGAAACATCCATTTAATAATTATTATAGCTTTTGTTGGAGGAAAGAAATCATATTTTCTCAGGATCAGATTGGTGGGGTATTATTTCTACAAGACTGTTCGTTGATTATGTAGAATGTACTGTTGACTGACAAACATTGAGAACAGCAATACCTTCTACTTACATTTATCATCCATTTTGGTTTAGTGTTCCTTTAAGCCAGGAAGTAGTTCCCATCAGACCGGAGAGAACAAAATTCTCAATTTCCCTACAAACTTTTATTGTTAGAAATCCAACAATGCAGAAGGATACAATTATCTGATCTTTTGAATCAATCAAGATTAAATTATCTTCACCTAATCCTCATCTCTGGATTTAAAATGGACATATTCTTACAGGGAAAATGTAAATTGGAGCATAAAGCATGCACTTGTCCATCGATTATATACATATAAGATTAACAACTTGGCGACAAAGTAGGAATCTGAGCTCTTGGCTGGAGAAGGTTTGTTGCAGATCATGGATTTAAGTCATGTGGGAGTATATTAAACTGGGGTTGCCAACCCCTCCAAATATACAGTATGCACTAACTTATCTGACACTAAGAGAAAACAAAACTGATCATAGAGTGCCAAGTCCTTTATTATGTGGTGTCATATCTAACTATAGGCCCTAACTATTTGTATACTCTTTCAGCTTTGTGAACCCAATACTATCATATTCCTATATATTGAATAGATTGTATTTACTGTATTGATTGTGTGTTAGAAGGCTCCTAAGAGTTATGCAGAAGAAGGGTTAATTATGAGACAAGGGGGTCTTCTGGGATGGAGTTATTCCTGACCCATAATTAATCTTAGATTGCTTGGGGTCAATTATTCTGAATCTTTGCAGCTGTTCCCAGCAGGCATTGGAACTAGCACAAAGAACAAATCTGGAAGCACAACTTTATTCCTCGAGGAGAGGAAGTACCAGGTTACTCCAACTTAGTTGTCACTTATCATCTCAGATTTTCAAATTGGTTGGGCCAAACCAAAAATTTAATTTAATTAATTTGCTCAATAGATGACAAAACTGAAATACTAAATGTAACAGAAAAAGGAGGAGGAACCACAAACATTAATATAATTTATTAATTACTCTTTAAGTTAATTAGATCAATTAATTAAAAAATGCAGAAGTACGTAATACACTGTAATAGAAAATTTGAATTATGATATAGTTACTGTACTGCATTGATATTTATTCAGTGTTTCATAAAATCTGTAATCAATATTACATACAGAACCACCAATTTATTCTGTATACCATACCCGGCTGAACCAATTACTTCCTGCAACCCCAAAGAATTATTATAGAGCAGCCATAAAGCTGTGTTCACATGGTGCGATTTGGATGTGTTTCCATTGCATTTTGAAATGCACTGCAAATGCATCAGGCAAAATGCATCCCAAAAGCATATGCATTTCCTGATACGTTTGTAATGTGTTTCAGAACAGAATGTAAATGCATCATTTCAGCACAGCCATCATAGTATATTGTGTCTTCTAATTAATATACGCTACCCCATTATATTTGCATCTACATAAAGACCCAATTTCCACCACCAACCTCCCCCAAATTACATGACAGCCCCCCTTAGTCATTTTATATTAAGCATATGGTCCATACTTCCGGAGGGCAATCCGGGTTGCAATCGCCCAAATTATAATCCAACATTAGGTCAATGGGGGGGATGTAGTAATTCTGGCGCAAGCATGACTGTCGGCATCAGAGATCAGTCGACTGAAAGCACAGCCCAATGTATTAAAATGGCGCACGGCTGTAAATAATCAATGGGTAGATTGAACTAATCAGTCGGGCGCCATAAAAATGCCGACATCAATTAGATGTGCACCAAAATCTTACATGGACTGCGCCTTAATTTTGCTTTCTGACCATTTTTCCTGGTCTATTGTGCGACAAAATTTGCGCAAAAAAATGCCGACAAAATACACATAAATGTGACGTATAATGTGGAAAAGTTGGGCCACACCCACTTGCGCCAAAAAAAGATGGAGGAGTCGGGATAGTCGGAAACATCTGTTCTTTCTGGCGTAAACTCCTTCTAAGTGATCCGCAACAATTCTGCACCCAAAAAACCTAAAAATCCCGGCATTTTTTAGACGCAGATACGATAATACATGTCCCCCACTGTGTCAAGCTTTTTTCTATGGGTGGCATAAGGTGGTGTGGACAGTGCAAGATATGAAGGGTACATACATCGATGACATCAAATGCACAGACATGGTGCCATAAATTCAAGGCGCTAGCATATTGCCACCATTTTGAGATCAGTGCCCGGCAGATTAATGCGTTTTTTAATTGAAAAAGTTGCTAACATAAAACAGAGAGGACCCGAGAAACGTAAAGTCTCATCTACAGAGCAACAATAATTAATCTAACCACAGAGAATTCATTAATAATTAAACATATACATGACAAATGTCATCCCAATACAAATAAATGAAGTGATTAAAAAGCTGTGATGCATTGGGCCTATTGTTTTCATTCCAAAGTGCAAATTAGATACATATACATATAACAAATTACTATATATTGTTCAATAAATTAATGAGTGTGATTGATAGAGAGGCACATGTTAGGTGAAATTATGAAAAAATGTGCCAAAATATATGAATATATAACAATACATGATAATGAGAAAAAATATGATGACTTGAAAAAATGCATATGATTTCCAAAGATTTCCACACAAAATGAAGTGTTGGTACAAACATATGTGCAAAAATGATGGCAACACAGAATGAAATGAGTGAGAAAAATATGATGTGCAATGTGCAAAAAGAAATAAATCCCAACTGGGAGGTTGTTTGTATAAATATATAAATATCTTCTTAGAATGTAACAGTACATTGCATATTGTGTATCCATACATTTATTGCTATGCAGTTTAACCTGGACAGCTTATAATTTAAATATATTACAGGTTACATAAATAATAAGTGGAAAGTTAAAGTGTAACTGTGATGTTACAATGATTTTTACCAAATTGTTATTTTAAAAACAAACAGAGCGATGCCCGTATTAGTTTTGGCATTTTCTGTTTCTTGTCAAAAATATTTCTCACCAGCAGTGAAGTGTTCAGAGACAAACCTTTTCCTGAAGCTGCCCTGAAGTTTTGTCAAATTTAGGCTGCCCTCATTTTCCATGTCACCCTGACTTCTCTCATTCAGTAATTTTGCGGAAAATCCAGTGAGATTCCTACAAACAAATCAATTGAACACTGCATATTGTAACTACACGACTGCATTGTGACTAGACTGGCAGTTTTCATCACAGGAAGGAGCATGCAGCTTGTAATAAGTTGTAAAAACCAGCAGTGAAACAGTTATCTAAAATGTATTGTCTGTGCTATGTGAGCAATAAGGGTTAATAACTTCTCAGCAGATAGTGCCAGTAGAAGGAGGGTCAGGGGTGCAGAGGAGTCTGGGACACAGCTTGAGGTGCAGAGAGTGACAGGAAAAGTTCTGCTGAATCACAGACTGGGTTGGAGTGACTGATAGTGAACATTGGAGATCTTTTATCTCACTATTCTGTTTTTCTGTTTTCTGCAACACTCTCAGCTCTGCTACTCTTCTTAGCTACACACAGAGACCATGGTGACATGACCCCCCTCTTTCCACATCTGTGAGCAGGGAGCAGTAGTTCTTCCCCTCCTTCAAGAGATATCAGCACAGCCAGGAGACACAACTAGTACAGAGCCAGACTAAACTGAGAAGGATAACATCTTTTTGAAAAAAGAGATGTTGGAGCTGTGCATAAGTAATAATGTAATAATCACTGTGTAAACAAGTGAAAAGAAGGGGAAAAAAACTTTTACTTCTTGTTTTTCCTTTTTGGCTGTATCAAAATGGGGGAGTTTGGTATCTGAAACCCAGACTGTTCAGCAACTGCAGCCACCAAAATTGAAAAAAAAAAGAATGGACCTAGAAATACATCTCTTTCCTCTGTATAATGGTTGAACTGCATCAAGTAACTGCAGCTTAATTTCACCCAATTTGGAGCTGAGTTGCAGTTTTTCGGCTCAATCAATATATAAAAAACTATTGCTTTGATTAGCCAGTTGGGCAGCAAGGTGTCAAAATGTTACTGATCTAAAGTTGATCAACTATCCTGTGGGTAAGTTATCAAAAGTTTTAACCTCCCCCCTCTCCCAAGGGGCAGACCCTAAAGTTAATGGCCCAGATTTTTCAATAGTGAGTCAAACTGCACTAAGTTTGCCCCATGAGTGTGCAAGGTGCTGCAGATTATTGAATACTGGCACATGGTCTTCAATTATCTGGCGCACCCTGCACTTCTCGGGAAGTGCACACCATCTTTTTTTATTGCACCTTTAATGAACAGCGTGTGCTGTTGAGTCGCTGTATTAAGCGTGTTGCAAACTTGGACTAAGCACTGACATTTTTCTTTCTTGTACGACACGGCAGCCGCAACACAAAGCTGGCGCAGACACTTCATACATACGTGTGCAAGCCATAAAGACCTTCTTTTTAGTGCAAAGTCTGACAGAAAAGTGTTGCAAACAAATGAATTGATCTGGGCCAATATCAGCACTAACATGGGGAGGAGTGGATACATCAATTTGAACCTAGTAAAATACATACGTCCAAAGTCACAGAAAAAACGGGTGCGGTTTTACCAGATATGGTTCTGCGCTGCTGGTCGAGTTAAACTGAATTTCAAAGTTCATATATAAATTATACATAATCAAATGCATATCAGTACATAGAAAACAGATTTTTGTCAAACATTTATTGATCAGTGCATTTGTTAGGTACAGGTCAGCAAAATAGGGACAACGCGTTTCGGGGAGGATTTCCCCTTCTTCAGGTCCAAAATAATATTCTGAAAGTACGTAAGAATGGTGTGTCAATATGAGGTATGTCTATTACCATGCATTACAGGATACACTGATATGTGTACACATTTAAATCATATTAGTTATAACAAGCTGTTAAAAATACATTGAATAAAGTGCATGAAAGTACAGTTTTTTCCTATTGCATACATTGAACGAACTCTTCTATTTAAAATCACATCGTTCCTCAGAGGAGAGGTTTAAAAAGAAATAAAATACATAAATGCCATACATATTAGATAAAAAATTCATAGGTAGAGGGGAACTGACCGTGTTTCTGCGCACGATATATAAGCCAGAATGCACGATAGTTTTTTCTGGCTAAAATGCTGTAAGGAGCATATGTGTTAGAAAAAAACACACAAAATACGTCCCAAGTGACAGGTTCCTAGTTGCAGGTGCTCTGTGCACTGGTGGTGGAGCTATCCATGATCCCAATGCTCTACTTCAAGTCAGCATATTGTACTCCAGGAGAGAACTGAAGCTCAAGCAGAGTTACATGGATTGTTCTACTCTGGATATCAGGCATGTTTTTAGGACCAGTACAGGCAGTTCTTGGCATCCAAAAGTCAACAAATTTATTGTCCATAATCCCACTGGTACTGACTACATTAGGGCAAATAGTCTGGGGTTCACTTGGTGTTCAACTTTAACACCTTCAAGGATGTCTGAACAAGATGTCAAGTAATCTTGTGTCACTTAGGAATTAAAACTAGAAATTGTTTCCTGAAAAAACATAGGGATCAGCATTGCAACATAAAACAGAAGCTGAAAACAGTGTTGGTTAGTCATTATAAGTTACCAGTTCTTGGCTCTTAGCATAGGAGATAACCTACTGATCTGTATATAGGTCTGACTGCAGGGAACCCCATTAGCCTCAACAACCTGCCACTCCTTTTATACACCAAATGGTTATAGATAGCTGAATTTGAAAAGTAAGAAGAGTCTTAGTTAGATCTTGGGAAAATATGCAAAGTTTTCCAGAACGGGTTTAGGAAAACCGCACCTCTTTTAGCTCCCGCGAAAGGCAGATCTCTTGACATGAAGCATGGCCTTCAGGAATCCTGACACAATGACATGATGCGTGATTAAAACCAAACCAGTGTATCCATTCCAGAAGGAACAGACTCCCAACTGTAGACAGAGCTGTTTTGACCTAGTTCGGTCTCTTCATGACAGTGTAGGGAAATGGTTTGGCTGAGTGAGAGGCTTGTGACTAGGGCCAGGAAGTAAGAGTTCACCTTATGGAGACTAACAGTTAAGGCTGTCATGTAGACATGTGGAGTCTTTAAGCCATGGATGCTCCACTTAGTTAGACTTTGGCATTTAAGGCCACCTATGGAGGTGTGTGTTGTCTCACAGCCACTGATCCTCCACTGGGGGATTCTGGAAAATGTTCATTTTCCAAGATAGGATAAGGAAAACCATGCCTCGTAACTAACTTGTATGGCAGCCCCCTTAACATTAGGCTTGACTTTTTTAGGAAGCCTAATGACATGAGGCAGGATTAAAGCCAAACGGGTATATCTTTACTATATGAGTAACAGTTTCCCAACTGTAGACAGTGCTGTTTCGATATGTTTGCATCTTGTCAGTACATTGCAGGGAACTGACTTAGCGAGAGTGAGAGACTACAGACTAGAAGTATCCCTAGCCGGACACTGTACGCAGCTACCTTTACCTATCCCATAGAAAGTAAATGGAGCATTATAGACAGTAAATGTATTTGGGTGTCTTTAGATAATATATGATATGAAATGATACATTTCTGTTTGCTTCCCGGCATCTTTAGGGGGAGCTTGTAAAATCTGGGGAGGTCATGACCTTTTGGTCACTTTTTCTAATTAGTGTCAGAGGGATTATCCACAGGTCATTGGTGAAGCACTCATGTACTTGACAAAGGTCATAGAAACTTAGGACAGGATAATACCTGTATTCAAAGAAACTTATCAAAATTAAGCATGGTTTATACCAGGGGCACTTACTCATAGATCCAGGTACTGTGTCGGTGATAATCTTCTCATATTTATTATCCATGGCCTCGTTTCTTAAAAAATCTACTTTTATTATAATGCTAAAAAACCATAATTGCACTAGGGCAGTGATGGCGAACCTTTTAGAGACTGAGTGCCCAAAACTGGAACCAAAAGCCACATATGTTTCACAAAGTGTCAAATGCCAATTTAAAGTAACTTAATGCTCCCTGCTGTGTCACAGATTCGAAAGTACTGGCATCCTGAAGACACCAATACAGAAGAAAGATGAAAAGATTCTGAATATTATTGTAGCTTCCCTCTAAGGTCCCCTTAAGAGGATGAATCACAGGCCCTAAGAAGGGGCTTCAATGATGATCCAGCTCTGTCCGCTCCTCCTTGCTCCTCCTGTACTTCAAGTCCCTATAAAATAGTGCTGAACACGGCACTTTCTGGGCTGCCCTCAACTGCAGGAGGAGTCCTGAATGGTGCTGGTTGATGGCCTGGGTGCCCAAAGAGCTCCAGGGGCCACCTCTGGCACCCGTGCCATAGGTTCACCAGCACTGCACTAGGGTGTGTTACCCTAGTGTTGCTGTAGCTTCACAGGCACAGGACAATTGCGTGTCCTTGCAGAATTCTGTATCAGGAATTGCTACACAGAAGGAATGGATGACACCACTTCCCAGTTTACAGCCTGTTCTGAGTTCTCAGTTCCTCACAGCACCGATACCATGGAAATACTAAGGAAATGAAACACAAAGTATGTGAGATCATTGTAGTGTGGTTATGCTTACTGAAAGCAATGGGTCACTTCAAGCTTCACAGTTGAACATAGCGCTAAAAAGTTAATTCTTCTCCAACACAGAAATGAATTGAACACAAGGTGAAGCCAGTGGAAGGCCACATTAACTGCAAATGAGTTAGAAAGACAAAATTTTGATTTTGAACCACTTACTTTGGTAAATGTCCAATTAACATACAAAAGCACAGATCAAACACCATAAAACCCAATTAACTCGCATCTCATGACAAACTTCAGCGATTTCTTAAAGGGTCACCTACTAGAAGGTTGTCTTCTATTAATTAAGCAACTCATGCTATTGAACTCATCATAGAAGGTAGTAATAGCACGCAGAGCTGAAATAATTTGGCACAGATGATTACATCCAGATTCCATTTGGCTTCATTGGGAGCTGAGGAAAATTGCGATGGTCTCTGGCAATCCACAAAATATGTCATTTTTTTATTATTCACACAGAGAAAGTTAAAGTTTGGTAACATAGGAGGCTATAGCAGGTTCTATGGATCTGCGGAGAAAAAATTAACAGCAGTCATGTGAGGAATGCTCCCTTTTCTAAGTTCAGGTATATCATAAATCACATTAAAGGACGTCTACCACCAGGATGAAAGACTGTATGCAAATGAGCCTGAGGGGTTCCAGGCTCCATTAATACCTATAAAGCCTGGAGCCCCTCAGGCTGATTTGCATACAGTCCTTAACCCTGGTGGTAGATGCCCTTTACCGTATATTATTATACTAAGAAGGTTGTGTAGTTTTGTGAACAAATCCAGATGTGTAGGTGGAACAGAGGCTTTGGAGCCCAGAAAGAATCATGAAAAACAGACACCAAGAAGAGTTGTAATGAGGTCACAGGGGCAGGACTGAAATCTGGTTACAAAAGAGGGACTAGAGCATGGACTGCACAACAGCACAATGACAGTAGAGAAACATGGTATTAAACAATGGGTCAAAGCTGGGAACTGATGTAGTACTTCTGTGTCAAAGCCAGTGAGGAGACCGGAGTAACCAGGAGATATGTGGTTATACTAATACTTTGAACAGTATCAGTGTGTAGTCCATGCTGTTTCATTCATAATGGATTTCATAGAAAATAATACAAATTTCGGTTCGGAGGAGTGTCAGACCTCTACAGGCTTTCAGGCTGTAAAGTGAATGTCTGCTAGTGATACCCAAATTGGAACAAAGCCATTAAGACAATCGAGGGAAAGCGCCAACCATGTAAGATATATTCATGTCAGGTCCTGCAGAAAGTAATAGCTAAACTATCCCTTCCCCCCTCCCACCTGACAACAAGTATATACAAACGTTTAAGATTGCCATCACGTTGGGTTAAAAATTTGTTTTCCTCAATGTTTATATCAACTTCCTGGCAGATTGGATTGTTGTCCCCCCACTGGCCCCTAGGACTTAGACCTCCGCTATGTGACTCTTTTATTAGACTATACTTCTTACTCTGCTGTTGGACGACCAGTAGAATTTCATACTCGAGATCTACAATAATCTTCATATAAATGGTTAATTTGTGTTCCATCCCAGTTAAGGAAAAGATAATTTTATTTTTTCATGCAAAGAAGCACTAATGAAATGATGGAAACGACCCGTTACTCTTAGGTAATAGACACAGTCACGAAAAGTTGCAATTGTATCATCTTCCAACATTAACGTTTCCGCCATGCACATCCGCCCTCATATTTTAATTATACCTATCAGTTTACCAATCACTGCCGGTTTGCTCCTCATCAGCGCTAAGGAAAGGCTGCAGTATTATCACTTCTCTAACCAGCCGGAATGATCGCTTTAGGAAATGTCAGGTCTTTCATCTCTTCTCTCTGAATGCCTCCACTCGCATTTTATTGGTAACTGAACTGATACAGGTTTAGTGGAAGTTTCTTCTCTCCCTTTTTTATTTCATTTCTGGAAGTAGAAAGTTTAACCTTTTGGAGAGAGTTAAAGGGACACTATTACTACAATTGATTTTTTGCTATGTTTTCTATAAGAAGGTTTAGGGCAGGCAGCTGATGACTAAGCGCCCCTACGCACAGAATTAGCCGTGGTTAGACACTTGTGTCATGGCTTCTGTTTATAAGGAACACCATGATGTGGGGACAGAACTTTTAAATTCTTATGGGGCCCATCAGTTGGTGTTGACTTCTGCCTGGTGTTGACTTTTACAATACAGCATCATAAACTGAACTAGATGGCCTTGCAAAACATGGCACTTTTCCTCAATTTGATTTTAGTAAACATACTAGGCAGAATTTACATGAATGTAGGCCCACCGGCCGTAGCCGGGAGGATATATGCCCGACGCAGTGGAGAGGAGGAGGGGGGACCCCTCCCCTCTCTCCGTAGAAATGTATGGAGTACGGGCCATACACACAAGGAAAGATAGAGCGTGCGGCATTGTATCACTCCGTGTAGCCTTTGCCATCTATGGGGGACGTATTTATGGCAGCAAGCTTGCGGGCATACATACGTAGCTCATGTGGTCGCATGAAATCGTCCTTAGGTATATGAAATTTTATACCTTAACCCCCTACGCACACCAGGGTATACTTTCACGTCCTTGTGCTGTGGGGGTGTATGGAGAATGCTCACAGGCTGAGCTCTTTCCATACATGGCGAGTGTCAGCTGTATAATACAGCTAACACCCACCTGTTACTGCCGTGGTCGGCGCTGGCACCGGTCACAGCAGTTAACCTGTTAAGTTACTTTCCGATAGGCGTTGCCATCTTGGATAGCCGTGATTTCATCGGAGGGTGGCAATCGTTTGCCATGGCAGCCTACAGTCTTACAGAGATTAGTAGGCTTGCCATGTGTAATGATATCCAATGACCTGCAAATGTCAGGCTATTAGATATCATCATCAGAATTGCATATAGACTTCAATACAATAGTATATATGCAATATATAGTATGAACAATCAGACCCTGTAAGATTAAAGTACCCCAGAGGGTTTAAAAAAAAAATCTAAACATTTTTGAAAAAATGTAAAAGTTTAAATCACCCCCTTTACCTAGATCACATATAAAAATAAACAGCAAAAATAATACACATGTTAGGTATTGTCACCTCCTAAAATGCAATTGGTACATCTTTCCATCTATGAATATTTGAATAAAAAAATTTGAATAAACAAATAGTCATATAGGTCCCAAAATGATATAAGTTTATATTCCAGCACTTACAACAAAAAGACAGCTTACACAGGTCTGTACACCAAAGTGTTAAAAAGTTATTGGCCTAATGGCAAATTTCACAGCATTTGGCATTTTTTTCTAGCTTTCCGGTACATTGCATGGAATATTAAATAGTGCCACTAAAAAGTCCAATTTATTCCACAGATAACAGGCCATCACATATATCTGTAAACGTAAAATAAAAAAGTTACAAAAAAGTCCTGCAAGGGTTGAAAAGGAATAATATAGATATTTTATGGTTTTACTGATAGACTCTTAACCCCTTAAGGACCAGGCCTTTTTTCGTTTTATGTTTTCATTTTTCTCTCCCCACCTTTAAAAATCTATAAGTGATTATATGCTAGCACCGATCGGGGGCGTTATAGCGATGGGTGTTTGCTCCATTGTGCAGCAAGCCCCTGATGAGTATGAAGAGGAATCAGCCCGTGAGCCCACTTCATACTCCCCCGTTCCCTACAGGACATTTAGGAACATCTTTTTGCATTAAGGGACTAAACTATATAAACAAAATAAAGTAGCACAGGTAATGGCCCTGGAGATCTGTGTAACCATACCTCTGTGTGTGCCGTTAGTAGCAGCAGGACTGTAACAAATGCATTTATATTCCAGGATGGTAGCTGGACTTGAAACAATCCGGTGCACTGGACTGTGAGATCTCTTCACTGAGCAAAGCCTGGGTCAAAGCCTTTAAAGAGGACCTGTCACCTGAAAAAACTGCACTAGGAGCTGCTTACTCTAAAGTAAGCAGTTCCTAGTGCTAAAACAGTTCCAACAGTGTTACACTGCTAACGTTATCAGAAACCTCCAATAACGCTATCTAACACTGCCATGCTATAACCGGTCAGGCGTATTCATGGGGGGCCGCAAGATGCTTGGCAGTCACTGCCGGCCTATGGAGTGCGTGGTCCGGCGGTTTCTATTGTACAGCGTGGCAGTCTCTGCTAGCGTTATCAGAGGTTTCCGATAACCCTAGCAGTGTAACACTGCTGCATCTGAGATAGAGCTAGGAGCTGCTTACTTTACTAAGCAGCTTCTACTGCCTTTTTTACAGGTGAGAGGTCCTCTTTAAGTTATCTCTGTCCACAGATGGAAGATAACTTGTTGGTTAGTCAGGGGCCTGATTTACACCTGATATGTAGCCATCTGTCTGCTTTATAGATGATAGGTAGGTAGATAGATAGATAGATAGATAGGATATAGATAGATAGATAGATAGATAGATAGATAGATAGATAAAAAATGAAGTAAACAGCAGCACAATCCTTTAGTAAAGTAGAAAAGAACTTAGGGTGCTATCCTGTACTCTCACCAACAAGAGTCCATACGTATCAAAAGGAAAAACGGCTTTTCCTTTTGATGGGTAGATAGATAAATAGATAGATAGATAAGATGTGAAAGAGATAGATAGATAAGATGTGAAAGAGATAGATAGATAAGATGTGAAAGAGATAGATAGATAGATAGATAGATAGATAGATAGATAGATACTGTAGGAAAGAGGCAGCACTCCGAGGTACGTAGAAAAGGGTGAAGCTTTATTCCATGTGCATGTGCACATGGAATAAAGCTTCACCCTTTTCTACGTACCTCGGAGTGCTGCCTCTTTCCTACAGTAAACTAGACGGACCCCGGCCAAGGGACCTACGGCTGCTGCACCCTTGCTTTCCTGTGCTGCTTTGGACTTTCCTTTTTCTTCTAGATAGATAGATAGATAGATAGATGAAACATGAAATACACATAATTATATAAACTATAATTACAACGTTTTTGATACCATCCAAGTAACAAGAGAAGACTTCGGCTTTTCTGTCCTTAGCTGAAGTGAGGGCTCTGTCCATGGTGCTGACTAGGAGGCAATGTAATAGTCAGGATAATGTGAAGTTCTACTGGAAGATGATGAACTCCCCAGGGGTGTAGTGACACTTCAGTACATACACCTAGAATACTGCGCGTGAATCACATTGTTACTGTGATTACTCCCTGAGCCCCTGGTGTGAGTGATAAAGACAGGAAAGGTTACGGGGGGCTACAATGCAGATTCAGACACATTTATCTCAGACACATTATATTATCTTTTCAACATCCGTTCAAATGGAAAATTTCAAAGCTGTAATATCCATAAATTTCCATAAAGTGCTTTATACATATTAGAATAATTTGCACATTTAGTGTTTAGTTCCGATGATGATTTCACTTCTGTTTGCCGTCATGTACTCCACTGCAGTGCATTCTGGGAGAGTCAGGTTCTGTTTGTTCCGTACGGGTTCTTCTGTACAAATATACATTTTAAAAAAAAGAAAACGTTTAAAAGGAAGCATATGCGCAGGTGTATTTTTAGGCTCCTGATCTGCCAAGAAATACGCCAGTAATTATTTTTTTTCAGAAGCAGTTTTGAAACTTATTTTTATTTCCGTCTTTCAGTGTCAAGTGTTTTGTTATTTGTTCTTTGAAACATTTTATGTACTTTTTATTATTTTTCTTATTGCAAGTGTTGTACAAGGACATGTTTTTTTTTGCTGTACTTATATGTCACCATTTTAACTCTAAATGTCATTTATTGATTAACCCGATTGAATTTTTTTTGAGCAATTGTGTTTTTTGGTACTATATTGAGTATCTATAATTGTGAGTTTTCCGGGAATGGAGAAAAAACAGCTGTTCTGACATACCTTTGTTTTTTTCACACCATGTGTGTTGTGTTATCTTTATCAAATACCTGCTACAAACGTCTATTTGTAACATTTGGATAGAAAAAACTAAATATTTTTTTTTTGCAAAGAGCTTTTTTTGGTTTATGAAGTTTCTCTTACAAGCAGTCCCTGAATCAAGGACACCTGACTTACAGACAACCCCTAGTTACAGACGGACCTCTCTCCCCACTGTGACCTCTGGTGAAGTTCTCTAGATGCTTTACTTTAGTCCCAGGCTGCAATGATCAGCTGTAAATTGTATGTAATGAAGCTTGATAAGGCTTGTTCCCATTACAGCTAAAAAAATGTTGGATGTTAAAAATCCAATTGTCACTGGGACAATAACATTTTTGAATGTAGTTACAATTATAAAAGATATCACTTCAAACTTACATAAAAATTCAACTTAAGAACAATCCTAAAGAACCTATCTTGTACATAGACCATCTGTATTTTGGACTATTAGGGAACTAGAAGCTGTGATTGTTGTAATAATACTAAGTATGCCAAAGCCTTGTTGGCCTCCAGAATAAAAGTTATAGTAAAACTAATATGTTCAGTCAGAACTGAGGGTCATAGTCAGGCCTCCAGCTGACATTGGTGAAACCTCCTCTTCAATGTAATGGTATTGCATAGGGAGCAATGGGCTGATAGGGGTAGTATTTGCTACAGGGAGTAAACAGGCTGATAGGGGAAGACCATCACCTCCATCTCTGGGGGAACCAGATGACTTGTTCAAGTCATAGCAGAGCACTTTTCAAGTCATAGCACCATAGTAAATTAGGATGGACAAAGATGCAGATTGAACTCATGTAAACTTCTAAACAGCTGGAACTGCACAACAGGGTTTTTCTGGGCAATCACTAATGGATGCTGGAGGTGAGGGCATGAGACAGAGAAATTCTTTCATAAGGGCACTGTAAGCAGCCATTCGAAGTAGGTGAATGAATTGGTCCTTACCCCTGAGCTCATTACTTTGGCTGCTTCTGAATGATCTTAGAATGCAGAATGGTTGAAATTTACTCAGGTGAATGAACTGTCCGCCAACTTAGTCATCTAAGGCCTCAAGAACATGACCGTATGCATTTTTCAGTCCCGTTTTTTTTGGTTTTTGAGACGGACAGAAAAACGGTTGTTTCACTCGTATGTCACTGAAATTGAGCCGTATCCGTTAAAAAACAGTGGACTGCAACCACACTAAAAAGTGGGACATATGCGTCCTATATTTTTTACAGCCCTATAGACTTCTATGGATTCTATGGAATATTAGGATATGAAACGGCAGTGCAGTGAACAAATCAGAAAATGAAAAGTATTAGAACCGAAAACATCATGTAAATTTGGAATTGGTATCAGAGGGTTTTCTTAGGATTCCCATCAAGAAACAGTGTTCAGATACGGACTGGTCAAATATATGACAAAGGTCTCTTCCTTTCTCACTTCCCCCTTCCCTTCTTTTGCACATATCTGTGTACATGTCGAGAAAGATAATGAATAGGTATCTTCTATAGAACCGAAATCAATAAAATGTGTAGAAAAAACTCTTCCCTAACAACCATAGTATAAAGATTTATTCCGAGCCAAGCTGTTGAGGATCCAAGCCCCCTTCGGTTTCCATCACACCTGTGGACTCTCCTCTAGTATAGTGAATTGAAAGCTAACAGCTCATCAATAACTCATGTCTATAAATAATGCATGGCAGCTAAGCCATGAAATATTCTCTCTTATTTTACGATACCAGGATGCTCTTAAGCTGAATCTCCCGGGCACCTAAGTCCAGACGGAGATGGGAATCACTGACTCATGGTTTCGTCTTCTAGACAGATGAAGCTTCTGTGAGTGTAGACATCTCCGAAGGGACTTCCTTTGTGGAAGGGGACTTCGTTAGGTACTTCTATAAATCCAGAATAATGATAAAATGGCATTTCTTTGAAAGTGACTTACTATGACTTTAAATAAGGTCCCAGTCAACAAATATTTGAAATAAAAATTAGGTTTTATAATTATTTTTACTTTTTTTTTTACAAAAACTGTAGTTGGCTTATGAGGAGGTAAATAGATGTCAGGGTATCATCTCATCCGTGCACATTGTGGCAAACCAGCCCATTGAGATGGCGCTGGATAGTGATTTAAAAAAAATCTTTTTTAACAGCAATTGTCATAATTTTAGAGTGGAATCTAAAACTAGAGTGATTTGTTTTTTCTTTATAATGAGCAAATTTTAAACATGGGCAATCTATATGCTTTTGTCATTACAAATGTTAGAGGCCATGTACAGCTTTTAAAACAAATAAAAACCAAGAATCATTTACTTAGAAATGTTTTAGTAATAAATCCTACATGTGTTAACGCATAATAGCAATTATTATTGCCAGAATAAAATCTAGAGAGATGTATTTATAGGCTGATGGCTTAGCTGGTTGGACATTATGGGGGCACATGTATCATAATTTGGCTTTGTGCACCTGTTTTTTTTTTACTTTTCTACTGGTCAGATGTATCTTAGTAGTTTTTCCTTATTAAAACATGTGCTATTTGAAGAGTTAAAGGGAACCTGTCATAGGGAAAGTCATTTTTACGGGGTGACATGCTCCAATAGCCTAATAGGTGATTTTAAAAATGCCTTTGTGGTGCAACTGAATAATTCCACTGCTTTATAATTGTTTCTATAACAACACCTGTCTCCCTGCTAATGGTGTGGTGAGTGCTTTTAAGGACCTCCAAAGATCCTCAAACCACAGATTGAAATGAGGTAGGCTGTTTGGGTGATAATCTTTTAAGGGGCACATGGCCACCCAAACCACCCACCAAACTGTATACTGAGGGTGCGGTCACACGTCGCGTTTACCGCATGCGTTAAAAAACGCATTGGAATAGCTGGAGAGTGATTTGCCTAATTAAACACCTCTTAACACTTGTGTTTACAAAACGCATGTGTTAACCGCGATGTTAACACATGCGTTAACAATGCGTTAACGGTTGCGTTTTGTAAACACAGGTGTTAGCAGCTGTTTAATTAGGCAAATCACTCTCCAGCTATTGCAATGCGTTTTTTAACGCATGCGGTAAACGCGACGTGTGACAGCACCCTCAGAAGGACCTCCATCCATAAAATCCTTGTACATCTGTTCCTGCTCTCAATACGCATGTACACAAGAGCCATTTCAATACCTTAAAAGGTCCTGAAACAAAACAGCCTCCATTACCCAAGACGTTTTATTCTAGTACCATATGTAGGAAGTGATTCCATACTTGTAGGGTTATAATACTCATACACCACAGGGTCCATGGCAGTCTTCTCAATTCAAAAGGATTTTTATTATACTCACAAACAAAATCTTTTGCCCCAGAAGAAGGCAAAGTGGCAAAACTGGAGTGGGTGATAGATGCTAACCACACCACTCCTGGACACATTGCAGGATTATCTGCTGGTTTTATGATGTACAAGGTTTTTTTTTAAAAGATTGTGTTTGCGAGTATAAAAATGTTTAACTACTTACAAGTGAAGACAGTATTGCACTATTTTGGTTTGTTATGCTCTTTGAACAAGTAATGGGATTGAGCAGGTAGGCTGAGAGAGAGGAACTAGGGAACCTTCCCCATACATCACATCTAGTGAATGCACTTCTCAAAGTTGGCTTTTGGAGTCTCTACTCCATACTTCAGTGATGGCGAACCTTTAGGGACCACGTGCCCAAACTGCAACTCAAAACACACTTATTTATTCCAACACAGTAATTCAAGCAGTACTCCCGTTTGACAACTTTCAATGGTATTGACCTCTTGAAGCCACCAACACAGTTAAAAGAGGGAAAATTTGGACTATGATTGCAGGAAGAATCATGGGTAACAACTCCAAAGATAAATTGCCCCTGTCCACGCCTTTCCACTGTCCCTGCAGTCCCAACCTGCCTGGATCTGCAGGATGCTACTTTTAGTGCTTTCTGATGAACTCTGTGCTGGGGTGAAGGTCTGGGTGCACACATAGAGGGCTCTCAGTGTTACCTCTGGCACCTGTTCCATAGGTTTGCCACCACTGCCAAATTTGGACATTTCAATGTTGAAGTAACTTGCTAGATTAAGACATATAAGCGGAGATTACTACATATTTTATTGGTAGTTAACAGCTTTCTATAGAAGGAGAGCAAGCAGAGATCTAGAAAACCTCGAGCATTTGAAAGTATATTGCAATTTTGTATAACCTTTCATTAAAGGGAACCTACCACCACAAATCTACCTATAAAGGTAGATCGGGTGGTAAGTGGATCAATGGGATGTGAGGAGAGCCCTTTTAAGGGCTAATCCTCACGTCCCCGCACTTTTTTAGTAACTTTTATTTGACTTTTATGCTAATTTTCTTATGCGGCTACTGGGGCGTGGAGTAGCCGCATCTGAGGTTACATGGCGCGGCTACTCCACGCCCCGGTAGCCACTTTACCCCTCCTACTCACCATCTTCAGCTACGAGCAGCTGCGCGCCCTCGTCCGACGATCCTGCAGTCTTCACAAGCGCAGAACAGCAGGCCCGGGGCTGCACAGGCGCGGGCCTGCTGTTCTGCGCATGCGCAGACTGCAGGATCGTCGGACGAGGACGCGCAGCTATGAGCAGCTGCCCGCCGAAGATGGTGATTAGGAGGGGTAAAGTGGCTACCGGGGCGTGGAGTAGCCGCGCCATGTAACCTCAGATGCTGCTACCCCACGCCCCAGTAGCCGCATAAGAAAATTAGCATAAAAGTCAAATAAAAGTTACTAAAAAAGTGCGGGGACGTGAGGATTAGCCCTTAAAAGGGATATCCTCACGTCCCATTGATCCACCTACCAACCGATCTACCTTTATAGGTAGATTTGTGGTGGTAGGTTCCCTTTAAAGAGACAAAATATGAAATGGGAACAACACAGAGAATTGGAGGGAGCATCAGGGTGGCCATAAACACCAGGGAAGGTAATACTGCAGCACAAATAACCAGAATTACATATAGTCGTATATGAACTTCTTTTAAATCCTGGATGGAATATGGATGTGCACATTAGGAGAGCGAGCACGGATCTGGGAAATGGTAATTAAACCTGGTTAAATCCTTGTTATTGTGGATGGCAGGTAGAATTTTTACGCAGCTAATTTCCTGTTTTGTTTTCTGTTCACAGTAATGAGTTGTTTATATCCAGGATATTTCATTTTCCTAAATTCTTCCACTTACTGCTTTTGCAATTGCTTTGCCCGCAGAGCTCAAATCACGCCAATTGGTTGTTTTTACTCTCTGTACATTCCTTTCTACCAATAGACTTAAATAAGGCTAGTTTATTTTTGTATATTTTATGAAGTAAATTGTATCTTCCATATTTGTGGCCTCCGGCTGTCCCTGGCTGTTTCATATTTTCATTTCCCTCGCTGCACTTAGAGGTTTACTTTGCTTTCTCGCGCATAACACCTGCTGCTATGAATTAAAATATTGCTATAGATTGAAGCTTGTGCTTTTCCTGTTTCATGATTTGTGTTTTCAGGCCCATAAACAAGGATAGGGGATGTTTACTGCAAATTATATTAAGTATTTGTAAAGCTATAAGAATATTTTAATGAACCTGATTTAAGTCTCAGTTTTGGGTAACACCTTCCGTTTCGCGTAACACAAATAAACATTTTGTAAAGGCATATGCGTGATTTAACAGCAGGCAGACTGTTCTATGTTGTTGCCTTTATTGTAGAAAGTTTTTGATCCTAGATACTTAAAGAATGTTAAAAGACTAAGAAATTAGTTAAACAGACATTAAAGTAAAACAAAGAAAACAATAAGTTATTTTTAACCCCTTAACGCTCTGTGCCGTAGCTCTACGGCACAGAGGTACAGGGAATATATGAAGAGGGCTCACGGGCTGAGTCCTCTTCATACAAAGGTGGGGGTTGTTGCATATTGCAGCAAACCCCCATCGCTACTAACCGCGGTCGGTGCTTGCACCGATCGCGGCTGTTAACCCTTTGATTGCCGCCGGCAAAGTCCCCGCCATCTAGGTTAATGTACCCTAGATGGTCTAAGAATTAGTGGAAAAAAAAAAGTTTAAAAAAAGTTTAAAAAAATTAATAAAATATAAAAAATTCAAATCACCCCCCTTTCGCTAGAACTGATATAAAACATAATAAACAGTAAAAATCACAGACACATTAGGTATTGCCGCGTCCCAAAATGCCCGATCTATCAAAATATCAAAACGGTTATGGCCAGCAGTGACCTCCGAGACAGGAAATGGCGCCCAAATTTCCGAAATGCGACTTTTACACCTTTTTACATCACATAAAAATGGAATAAAAAATGATCAAAATGTTGCACAGACCTCAAAATGGTAGCAATGCAAACATCGGCTCATTTTGCAAAAAATGACACCTCACACGGCTCTGTGCGACAAAGTATGAAAAAGTTATTAGCGTCAGAAGATGTCAAAAAAATATTTTTCTTTTTTGTACACATTCGTTTAATTTTTGAAAATGTATTAAAACACAATAAAACCCATATAAATTTGGTATCACCGCGAGTCAAAGTCAAAGTCGTAAAAACTGAGCCCACAAGAACGTGACGTGCGTTTTTTTTTAAATTTTTCCACATTTGGAATTTTTTTTCAGCTTTGCAGTACACGGCATGGAATAATAAATAACATTACGGGAAACTAAAATTTGTTACGCACAAAATAAGCCCTCACACAGGTCTGTACACGTAAAAATGAAAAAGGTGGAGAGCGAGAAATGAGCGAAAAAACCCTGCGTCCTTAAGGGGTTAAAGGGGTATTCCCATAAATATACTCAGATTCTCTAATTCAATGTTATTCACAAAAATGCAGCATTTCCCCAGATATAATTCTAACCTGTCGCTATCAATGCTGCTGTTGTATTTTTTTTGGTTGTCCTTGGATCCAACCATGAACCATGGTCGGGCAGGTTAGATCAAATGAACACTGTACTGCAAGAGTATGGGGAAGAGGAGATAGAGATCACTAGAGCTAGAGGCACTTCCTATCCAGCAGCGTGAAGATGAGACCACCTCTGTGTCTTGATCCAAATGAGGCATAGCAGTGCTGAGTGTGTGTTTGATTGGTTAGGTGAGATAGGAGAGCTGTGTGTGCCATTAACATTATCATTTGCATTTCATGACTCTGATATGTCTCCTTTTTCTATGTGTTAGATCAGAGGTCCCCAACCTTTTTTGCACCAGGGACCGGCTTTAAGCTAGACCAGTTTTCCATGGCCCGGTGGGGGCGGGGCTTTGGTCATATGGGGTGGGGTTATGGAGGGGTGGAGCTTATAATATAAGATATCAGGGAGTGTCCGGACCAGATCCATCATATTGGTTTGGTGTAAAAATAAAGCAATGCAAAATGCATACAGCGTATCGCCATGTAGTTTAAAATGCATGCAGCGTATCGCCATGTAGTATAAAATGCATACAGCGTATCGCCATGTAGTATAAAATGCATGCAGCGTATCGCCATGTAGTATAAAATGCATACAGCGTATCACCATGTAGTATAAAATGCATGCAGAATACCGCCATGTAGTATAAAATGCATACAGAATACCACCATGTAGTATAAAATGCATACAGCATACCGCCATGTAGTATAAAATGCATACAGAATACCGCCATGTAGTATAAAATGCATACAGAATACCGCCATGGAGTATAAAATGCATACAGAATACCGCCATGCAGTATAAAATGCATACAGAATACCGCCATGTAGTATAAAATGCATACAGAATACCGCCATGTAGTATAAAATGCACACAGCGTGCCACCAAGTAGTATAAAATAGATACAACGTACCGCCAAGTAGTATAAAATGCATACCGAGTACTGCCATGTAGTACAAAATAGAAGCCCTGATAAATATCACAAATGCTGCATATACATACACATAAACAAACAGTAGATACAGCATATACACATATACACATATATACACACACATATATACACACACATATTACATATATTTACACATATATACACATATTACACATACATACACATATTACACATATATTTGCAAAGATAAAGTAACCTTACCTCTCTGCAGCGGTGGTGGCGCGGTGAGGTAGCCGGGAGCGGGTAGGTCTTGAGAGCCGGGAGGCTAGGGAGCCTGGAGCTTAAGCGTTGGCAGGGGGAGCCGGGAGCCGAGAGCCTGGAGGGGGGGGGGACGTTAGCGGAGCCGGGTTGAGACGGGAGTGGAAGGGGAGCCGGGAGCAGAGAGCCGTAAGCGGGTAGGTCAAGAGCCGAGAACCGGGAGCGGGGTGGCAGAGGGAGCAGAGAGCGGAGGGAGCGGTAGGGGAGCTTGAGCAGGGGCAGGGAGCCGAGAGAGGGGGGGGGGGGGCGTTAGCAGAGACAGGTTGAGCCGGGAGCGGAGAGCCGGGAACCGGAGGGAGCGGAGAGCCGGGAACCGGAGGGAGCGGAGAGCCGGCAACCGGAGGGAGCGGAGAGCCGGGAGCAGGGAGGATGTTAGCGGAGGGAGCGGGAAAGGAGCCTGGAGCTTGAGCGGGGAGCAGGGAGCCGAGAGCCTGGAGGGGGGGAGCTCGGTGCCGGCAGGGTCTGGGGGCCGTTGTAAGGTGCCGGCGGCGTCGGGGGGTGGGCGCAAGGTGTTGGCAGCGTCGCGGAGCAAGGTGCCGGACACAGGGCTGCAACGTGGTCCCGTCCGGTGCGGGAGCTCAGTGCTGGCCGGTGCCGCCCCTGCGCGGACCGGCTGGTGAACTCCAACGGCCCGGTCCTGGTCCGCGGACCGGCGGTTGGGGACCTCTGTGTTAGATGACAAGTATACACATAGGAATCAGTTAGTATCCCTTCAGCTAGTGTCTGCTCACAGAGTTGTATCTTACAGTGAGCATCTAAAGCAGTGAAGGCTTTACATGGCAGTATAGTATGGCAGTATATGGGGATTTACCCCATCATTTATTACAATGGGCAAATTGCACAATGGGGCAATTATTTACTAAGGGTCGCACTTTTGCCAGATTTTACAATGTCTTCGGGATTTGCGCCAGTGTGAAAGGTATTTGACTGGGTATTGTGTCACGGCTGCATTAGCTTTAATGCGTCGGAAATCATGAGGGGGGGGGGGGTCGTCGGATGATCCGACTGATTTTGACTGAGCGTGGGATTTAACTTGCAAATTGTGTCCGAAGATCAATCATTTACATACATCAGGAAGAAGAAGTTGAAGGCAGACCTTAGTGGGGAAGAAACACATGCAGGTTATTGGGCGCACGATTACAGTGGCAGAGTGCATTCCGGTCAGACAATGCACTTTCGGGGAATGCATCAGGACGGGTGAGTAAATGTGCCCCATTGTAATTAATGAGTTAAAATCAGACAGCCTCGGGTGTTCGCAAGACCGAGACTGTCATAGTAACCGATTGCCCGCCAATGACTTTACACAGGGCAGTGATCGAATCCAAGATGGCGGCGCCCATGCACTGCTGGGATTTAAATGCCTCTAGTAGTTTTGCCAGAGGCGTTTGCAGGGATAACACCCACGATCGGTGCCAGAACCGACCACCAGTGTTACCCGTGGGTGTTTGCTGCAAAATGCTGAAACTCTGCCTTGTGTGGACAAACATGGCGGTTAAACATAGCATCATTGTTGCCTTGCAACTGCTCTTACATTTATAGCATGAAGTATCAGTTTATGGTAATGCAATGTAAACCAAGATTAACAGCTTTGAGAGCGAATGAGCAATGCATCCCCTGAGGCGTGGATATGATTGAGCAACTTGGGACCCTCAACACTTCTAAATCAGTATATCTAATAAATGTTACAGTTTCGGGCCACCTGCTTTACCATATTTATTTAGAGTAGTTGATAGCAACATCCTAATTGCAATGTTGTTCGCCTAATACTGGGAAGAGATTAATGTCTATGAGCCTGGTCTAGATTGTACACTATCCTTCAGAGATTATTATTCCCCATGCTCCATGCTTTAAAAACGTATTTCTCACAGACTGCTACACGGTTCTTTCCCTCTCACAGTGTAACGATCTGGGTCTGGTTTTGGAGTCTAAGTGTTGTAACTTACTTGGGTTATTGCAGGCAGGAATCATAGTCAGTGAAGCCAGAGGTAGAACACAGGAGAGGCTTACCTGTACAGAGGAGCAGGCAGGTAGTGTAGTCCGGAGGAAGCAGTGGGTCGTTGCACAATAGAGAAGTCAATCACAGGAGAAAAGGAGACAAGCTAGACTACAGACTGGATGCACAATAATCTTGCAAGGAATTATAGGCAAGACTGGGTTTAAATAGGCAGTCCAATCAAGGAAGGGGTGAAGTAAGGCCAGGGGAAACAGGAACTAGGAACTGTAAGATCAAGAACTAGGCCAAAGATTAGCATTGCAGCTGTCCAGAGATGTGCTGTCTGGGACAGTTCTGACACACAGACTGCTCACCATGACCCCCTCACAGATTGCAGTTTCCCATAAACCTTCTGTTACTCAGAATTTAATGCAGAGAGGGGAAAGAGAGAAATGTGCAGCTGTAACTGTATGCAGAGTTCTCTCATCAATGTTACATTGAATGTAACAATTCTATAGTTCCCTGTCTAGTGTTTAAGAGCAGATTGAAGGATATGTCTTGTATTCTTTGAGTTAGGAGTATGGTAACATATCTGATAGAGTACTGATTACCAGATACAAGTGGCATCTTATGAAGTGGTATTCTTACCTGCATTCTCTGTATTAAGTGCAGAGATGGCTATTCATGTGCAGCTTTCACCATTCATTTCTTTGGGAAATCTGAGAAAAGTGTTGTCCCGTTACACAGCTATTTAAACTTCCATAGAAGTGAATTCGAGAGTTATGCACTAGTTGACAACTCTTTACTCAAAGCAACCATGAGATAGAGATGAGCTGAACCCTGTTCTCAAGATTGATGTAGGTCCAACACATATTGTAGTGGTGGTGAACCTATGGTACTACAACACCAAAGAATCAAAAGAGGAACTGTCCCTTTAAACCACTGGTCAGACCTTCAGAGGCAGGCACATCAACCTAATATTGTGATGCTCAGCAGTATAACATATAGAAATAGAAGTCATCTCATGAGCATAAGCATAAAAAGCATAAAGAAAACTGCGGCACTGACCGATTAAAAGTCCATAATCTTTATTCAAAAGTCCTTCATAAAAAACAGCAGCCAATCCTCAGTTTAGAAGAACTGCATCTACCCCGTGCAGTGTGACCTGTCTGCTCTGTATCTGAGCGCAAGGGGCAGATGCTGTTCTTCTAAACTGAGGACCTGCGGGCCTCTCTCTCTCTCAAGGGCCCGGTCGCAAGTGCATTCCCTGCCACTGTACACGATGGAGGATGATGGCGTGCGTGCCAGCAGAGAGGGCTCTGCGTGCCCTGTCTGGCACGCGTGCCATAGGTTCGCCACCACTGCCATAGGCTATTGGAACCTTTCAGCAGTTAAAAATCACATTTCTGGTGACAGGTTCCCTTTAAGTAAAGGCCAAGATCTTTTTTTTCCCTGTGCTGTACATCATAATACATTATCTTATGTTATTTTTCACCTACACACAGACCAATGTTGTATCTCCACTTCATTGTTACAAATTCTATTCCCTATTTATTCAATACTTAGAAAATCCTTGATTCAACCTTGAAAGAATATCCTTATAAAACCTGAAGACTCATCTGCATTAATCCCTGCAAAAGCCGCTATTTATTTAATGAAAGCTGCATCATTCATAAAGTTATTTCTTATGATTACAGGTCTAAATCCCTATTAACATATTTACTGGGCTTACATTCTATAGATTTTTTTCCCTCAATCCTTCGTATTGTGGAAACATTGCTTTTTTTTCTCCATCGTAAATTTGTCACGTAATTCCACAATGAATATTTCTTTTCGCTACGTCCCTTTTAACTTGCTCCTGCTTTGTTTAACACAGCTCTGTACTTAGCCTCTGTCTGTCCCCCTGGTTTAATAGCTTTCTGCTTATCTCACCTTCTATTCTTCTTCAAATCCCCGCTGTATCACAGTTGCTTCTAATCCACCTTCTCAGTTTAGAGCGTGCACAAAAGTAATGTTTCTCTAGAAATATCTGTTTTATTATTTTTTTTATTATTATTTTCAGATGGATTTTAGCTCCTTAATAAATTGAGAGCTGGGGGCAGCACCAGAATCTCTTGATATTATAGCTTTAAGGAGGAATCATTCTCTCTCTTTGCCCCAAGGGCAACAATCATTTTTACAAGTATCTAATTCCTCTTAATAGGTTAGGGTAGGTAAGGATCATTGTATTACTGAAGATCTATCACAATGTACAGAATGCCGAATAATGCTCTGTTCCCCTCAACAATTTGGGGTTTCTTTTTTTTAATCCGTCCACCCATTCAATAGATACGGCCTCTGGAAGTTTACATGTGAGTTTGGATTTGGGAAAAGGAAGGTATTATTTTAAAAAGAGGACACCATATATTTTTGTAAGTTCATTAAAAGTATTGGGGTTTTGAGGGGTATTGTATATATTTTGATCACGTGGATGGGGGCCCTTTTTTGATATTCGTTTCAGGAGCATAACTGTGCATGGAGATGTAATGTCATGTGACCAGGGTGACATCATCACAGGTCCTTTAGCTTTTTAGCATTAGAAAACTGCACACCAAGCATATATCTCATGAAATCACAGCATATTGTATCACATGAAATCACAGCAGCCTGCATGGAGAGAAGTAGAAGTCCATGCAGGCTGCTGTGGTTGTTTTATGAGGTCAGAAATGTACATGGGGTGCAGTTTGCTAATGTTAAGTAGCTAAAGGACCTTTGATGATGTCACCCTGGTCACAGGACATTAGGCCATGCCCCTCAACTCGCTCCAAAGATGCATAGATGCCAGGCAAGATTATAACTATGATTTTATGGGCATCTGGGGGAAACTATTTTTTAGCTAAAAGAAGTGGGTCAGATACTTACTAGAGCTCTATAGGGTACTGTCACTATCTGTATTTGTGGAAAATGTGGTGACAGGTTCCCTTTAAATATTATAATAGGCACCCAATCACCAGAAAACAAAACTTTATTTAAAGCTGTTTTTCATGCTCAAATATCCAAAATATTTCTATGGGTTACATCAATCTATGAATCAATGTGTTTAATCTATTAGAATGTACTTAATATCTGACCTTTGCTTCAGTTTAATGAATGCAAAACAATCTATGGAAACAGAAGCCATTTAATCATCCATCGCCAGTAAAGACAGGATTCCCTGACGGAGACCCAATGGATGCAATAATAGTAATGGGTATTGTTGGGTATATGATATCTAGGACCTCTGATATTTTAAGTATTCTGTCCCTATAATGAAGATTTAAGAATAGCCAGACTATACCTCTTCCGACTTACTATTGAGACTATGTTTCTTTATTCTCTATCGATGAATTACTGTGACTATGGTTTTTAATATGTTTAATGGATTCATAATATAGAATGTATCTCTTTAATGTTGCATATATTGAGACATTAAGATGGGGGGTAGAGCAACAACCTCTGTTCTTGTGATGGGTGTGGGTCTTAAATTTTGGACCTACACCTGTGAATACCCCTGTGCCAATCATGAGCATGGGATGCACTTATTTCCTTAAAAATCCGAGATCATTGGAGGGGTCCTAGATCAATGGATGGGATGCCTATTTACTATTTTCACTGTGGGAAAGTATCTAAAAGTGTCTTATATGTTCTCTTATTGGAAGATAAGAGCCCTCGGACCCGTGCCACTGTTTTCACCTCTCCGCGTTCCCATGCTGGCTCCGGCGGCCTGGTGCGCACGTCCCTGTCTCCTAGGGCCGGGTTCCAGAGATTTAAAGGGCCAGCACGCCCATAATTGATGCTGGCTGGCTGCCAATTTCTGATAAATTCTCAGCCCCTTCCTGTCTTCCCTGCCAGATCTTTGTAACTCGTTGCCATTGAGAAAGCCTTTTCCTATGTCCTCTTTGTTTATAGTGATTTCCCGTTGTGACCTCGATTCTGTTCCCGATTACGCTCCTGTGCTGCCTGTCCTGACCTTCCACTACGTCCCTGACTCTCATTCCATTCTGCCTGTCTTAACCTCCTGCCTGTCCCCGACCACGAGTTGCCTTACTTCGCCTTGGCCACCACCGGGGACAAAGTCGCACCTGTGGATAGACTTGGTGGTACCATGATGCAGCAAGTCCAACCCGCTTTGCCGCAAACTCTGGTGAAAACTGGGTACCACTTAGACTCTGGTCCAAGGTATCGTCTGCGGAGGTCCAGAGGATCCACTTCCTCTTATAGATATGTTCCAAATTGACAAGATCTATACTGTATTTATTGACATCCATTTATTATGCTTTACCTCTATGAGGGTTATAACTATTGCTATGTAATTGTATGCCATCAGTGAGAGTGCCATGGGTTTTAATGGGGTTTACACTTTAGACATCAGGGTTTTATATATTAATGATACATATATCACAGATGTCCATAAAGTTCAATCAAGGAAAACTCTGGTTGTCAGAAGGTTTGAAAGTGTGGTAAATACAACCTCAGATAGAGTACCAAAACTTTTCCAAAATGGAAAAAATATGGGTAAAGAACTAATGAATCAATAGCAGGTAGAACCACCTTTGGCAGCAATAAGCTGAAGTCACTGGGGCTTTAATAAGATCCCGCGGCCACATTTCCGTTGGGTTTTCCGACGTTTTCGGGGATTGTGTTGCACGCGATCGGATTTTGGCCCATCGGCGCCGGGCTTCACGTGACACAAATAGGGGGGCGGGCCATTGGACGATCCGACAGATTCAGACAACACGCAGATTTAACATTTAAATTGTGTCGCAATACCAAGCACTTACATGCATCGGGAAGAAGAAGGTGAACTCCGGCGGACCTCAACAGGGAAGCGACACATGCAGGATATTGGGCACAGCCGTTCTGAGGGAGATTTGCTGATGTGAATGAGATCATGTTACCTGACCTAGTTTTGACCAAGTTTTAGCTGTCCGATAGATGGTCTCAAATTTGACTCTAGAATACTTTTATGTGTACTGTAGGTCAATAATATTTTTCCAGGAGATTATTTCGGCGCCAAATACTCAGAATCAGGTCTTGGTATAAACTTCAGGGCTCTTCATCAGTTACACAAGGCATACATTACAGTTGGCGGGAAGATGATCCCCAGCTAACAATAGGTTATAAATAAAATCTATGTAATAAAATTATAATAAATAAGAAATCAAACCATTATAATGGTGCTTAGTGTGTTCATAAATATCAGATTGTGTGCCTTTGCTGTAAAAAAAGATAATAATAGATTGCAACTAGAGATGAGCGAGCACTAAAATGCTCGGGTACTCGTTATTCGAGACGAATTTTTCCCGATGCTCGAGTGCTCGTCTCGAATAACGAGCCCCATTGAAGTCAATGGGAGACTTGAGCATTTTTCAAGGGGACCAAGGCTCTGCACAGGGAACCTTGGCCAAACACCTGGGAACCTCAGAAAAGGATGGAAACACCACGGAAATGGACAGGAAACAGCAGGGGCAGCATGCATGGATGCCTCTGAGGCTGCTTAATCGCACCATTATGCCAAAATTATGGGCAACAGCATGGCCATGACAGAGTGACCGAATGAGGCTAGATAGCATCTAAAACATCCAATAATTGACCCTGACACTATAGGGGACGGCATGCAGAGGCAGCGGCAGCAGTGGCAGGCTAGAGAGTCTCATGGCGACATACCCTAAATGGACTCAGGTTTCACCAAAGGAGGTGAAATGATTTCCTATGTGAACAAAAGGTTGACGGTATATTTAGTCGATAACACAGCATGGTGGCGACATAGTGACCAAGTTCCATAACGTATCTGGTGAAACACCCGAAAAATGAGCCTGACACAGCTCTTTTGATAAGGGGACAACATGTGGAGGCAGCCATGGAGACGACTTCCATGATTAAGAGCGACAGTATGGGGCATTCATATTGTGCTGCTATGATTGCAACTTCAGGTCTCCAGCATGGCGGCGACAGATGGGCCGAGTTCCACTATGTATCTGGTGAAACACCTGAAAATTCTGCCTGACACAGCTCGTTTGATAAGGGGACGATGTATGGAGGCAGTGAACTAGTAGTAGATTAAAGGTGCTGCAGTTAAAACTATGTTAGTTGGATCTTGAGATGGAGCTGGCGCTCCGCTGCCAGGCGAGCTTTCGCCAATCCAAGCCCCTGTCTCTAGGCTACTCCCCAAACAGCACTTCTAAGAACCTTTTGTATAAGATCAAGTGTAGTAGCGTTCTTATAAGTTTAGGATATGGCGGGTGAGGGGAATGTAAACAGATGCGCAAGAAGCGCTGAAATAATATTGGTAAATGATAAAAGTTTGCCAGTATATTTTGTGGATTACACAGCAGGGTGGCGACAAAGTTAACAAGTTTGTTGTGGAAGCCATGAAAACAACCCAAAATTCTGCCTGACACAGCTCGTTTGATAGGGGGACGATGTATGGAGGCAGTGAACTAGTAGTAGATTAAAGGTGCTGCAATTAAAACTATGTTAGTTGGACCTTGAGATGGAGCTGGCGCTCCGCTGCCAGGCGAGCTTTCGCCAATCCAAGCCCCTGTCTCTAGGCTACTCCCCAAACAGCACTTCTAAGAACCTTTTGTATAAGATCAAGTGTAGTAGCGTTCTTATAAGTTTAGGATATGGCGGGTGAGGGGAATGTAAACAGATGCGCAAGAAGCGCTGAAATAATATTGGTAAATGATAAAAGTTTGCCAGTATATTTTGTGGATTACACAGCAGGGTGGCAACAAAGTTAACAAGTTTGTTGTGGAAGCCATGAAAACAACCCAAAATTCTGCCTGACACAGCTCGTTTGATAAGGGGACCATGTATGCCTACAGTTCATGCCAGTCGCTGCACTGGCTGCCAGTCTCCTTTCGAATACAGTTTAAAATAATAACCCTCATCCATAAAGCTCTGTATAATGCTGCACCCCCCCACCTCTCCTCTCTTATCTCAGTCTATCGCCCAACCCGTGCTCTTAGATCCGCCAGTGATCTTAGATTAACCTCTACCCTAGTGCGGACCTCCCACTCGCATCTCCAAGACTTCTCTAGAGCTGCACCAATTCTATGGAATGCTCTGCCCCGGACTATCAGACTAATACCTAACCTCCAAAGTTTCAAACGTGCTCTTAAAACCCATTTCTTTAGGCAAGCCTATAACACTCATTAACTGCATGAAGTTTTAACTCTTCTACTAACCCGTCCTGTGTCGTCCTCCCATCTGTTATCCAGCAACCAACAGGCACCAGACTTCTCTGCAGTCCCATTCACCCTGGACCTGGTATATAAGATGACGGCTGAGTGGTTCAAGCGACAGCAATTCCATTTATTATATTTTGTTCTATTCCCTAAGAAGAATGGCTTGACCATTAAATATTCTTTTACCTCGTGTTACCCCATCATCTTCATAAACCGTAAGCTCTGGCGAGCAGGGACCTCACTCCTGTTGTTCCATACAAATGTTGTGCTCTGTTACATTACATTTGTATTTGTTTCCTATGATTTGTAAAGCGCTACGGAATATGATTGCGCTATATAAATAAAGATTATTATTATTATTATGGAGGCAGTGAACTAGTAGTAGATTAAATGTGCTGCAGTTAAAACTATGTTAGTTGGATCTTGGGATGGAGCTGGCGCTCCGCTTCCAGGCGAGCTTTCGCCAATCCAAGCCCCTGTCTCTAGGCTACTCCCCAAACAGCACTTCTAAGAACCTTTTGTATAAGATCAAGTGTAGTAGCGTTCTTATAAGTTTGGGATATGGCGGGTGAGGGGAATGTAAACAGATGCGCAAGAAGCGCTGAAATAATATCGGTAAATGATAAAAGTTTGCCAGTATATTTTGTGGATTACACAGCAGGGTGGCGACAAAGTTAACAAGTTTGATGTGGAATGCCCTGTAATAGCTCTTGGGCGGTGTGCCTTTTATCGCCTAGGCTCAGCAATTTGAGCACCGCCTGCTGTCGCTTAGCGACGGCACTGCTGCTGTGCCTAGAGCTACCGACTGATGGCGCCATGCCCACGGATGGTAATTCGGAGGAGGTGGAGGAGGGGTGGGAGGAGGAGGAGGAGGTATAGTAGGCCTTTGAGACCTGGACCGAGGTAGGCCCCGCAATCCTCTGCGTCGGCAGTATATGACCAGCCCCATGGTCAGACTCGGTCCCAACCTCCACCAAGTTAAGTGTAGTAGCGTTCTTATAAGTTTGGGATATGGCGGGTGAGGGGAATGTAAACAGATGCGCAAGAAGCGCTGAAATAATATCCGTAAATGGTAAAAGTTTGCCAGTATATTTTGTGGATTACACAGCAGGGTGGCGACAAAGTTAACAACTTTGATGTGGAATCCATGAAAACAACCCAAATTTCTGCCTGACACACCTCGTTTGATAAGGGGACGATGTATGGAGGCAGCTATATGGACGACTTTTGGAGGTAGCAATGGAGACAACGTGTGGAGGCTGCTATGGAGACAATTTAATTTGGATAGTGCCTGTATGTGGCAGTCCAAAAAGTTTTCAAACCAGAGGAGCAGGTAGGTGGCCCTCCAGAAAAATGAAATAGATTGAGTGCCTGTATGTGGCAGTCCAAAAAAGTTTTCAAACCAGAGGAGCAGGTAGGTGGCCCTCCAGAAAAATGAAATAGATTGAGTGCCTGTATGTGGCAGTACAAAAAAGTTTTCAAACCAGAGGAGCAGGTAGGTGGCCCTCCAGAAAAATTAAATGCATAAAGTACTATAGCTAGAGCTAGTGGGCCCTGTCAAAAAATAGCCAGTTTCCTCTGCTTTAGTGTACAAAGAGGAGGAGAAGGAGGAAAATGAGGAGGAGGAGGAGTGCATAAATTATTCAGGTTGAGCTTCCTTCACCTGGTGGAGATTGGAAATTATGAGAAATCCAGGCTTTATTCATCTTAATAAGCGTCAGCCTGTCAGCGCTGTCAGTCGACAGGCGTGTACGCTTATCGGTGATGATGCCACCAGCTGCACTGAAAACCCGCTCGGACAACACGCTAGCGGCAGGGCAGGCAAGAACCTCCAAGGCGTACAGCGCCAGTTCGTGCCACATGTCCAGCTTTGAAACCCAGTAGTTGTAGGGAGCTGTGTGATCATTTAGGACGATGGTATGGTCAGCTACGTACTACCTCACCATCTTTCTGTAAAGATCAGCCCTACTCTGCCGAGACTGGGGACAGGTGACAGTGTCTTGCTGGGGTGACATAAAGCTGGCAAAAGCCTTGTAAAGCGTACCCTTGCCAGTGCTGGACAAGCTGCCTGCTCGCCTACTCTCCCTCGCTACTTGTCCCGCAGAACTACGCACTCTGCCGCTAGCGCTGTCAGAAGGGAAATACTGTTTCAGCTCGTGCACCAGGGCCTGCTGGTATTCATGCATTCTCACACTCCTTTCCTCTCCAGGGATGAGAGTGGAAAGATTTTGCTTGTACCGTGGGTCCAGGAGAGTGAATACCCAGTAATCGGTGCTGGAATAAATTCTTTGAACGCGAGGGTCACGGGATAGGCAGCCTAGCATGAAATCTGCCATATGCGCCAGAGTACCAACGCGCAAGAATTCACTCCCCTCACTGGCCTGACTGTCCATTTCCTCCTCCTCCAACTCCTTCAACTCCTCTTCTCCTACCCATACACGCTGAACAGTGAAGAACTGAACAATGGTCCCCTCTTGTGTCTCGCCAACATTCTCCTCTCTTCCTCCTCATCCTCCTTCACCTCCACCTCCTCCGATATGCGCTGAGAAACAGACCTAAGGGTGCTTTGGCTATCAACAAGGGAATCTTCTTCCCCCGTCTCTTGTGACGAGCGCAAAGCTTCCGACTTCATGCTGATCAGAGAGTTTTTCAACAGGCCAAGCAGCGGGATGGTGAGGCTGATGATGGCGGCATCGCCACTGACCATCTGTGTTGACTCCTCGAAGTTACTCAGCACCTGACAGATATCAGACATCCACGTCCACTCCTCATTGTAGACTTGAGGAAGCTGACTGACCTGACTACCAGTTCTGGTGGAAGTTGACATCTGGCAGTCTACAATCGCTCTGCGCTGCTGGTAAACTCTGGATAACATGGTTAATGTTGAATTCCACCTCGTGGGCACGTCGCACAACAGTCGGTGAGCGGGCAGTTGGAGGCGGCGCTGCGCTGCCCTGAGAGTGGCAGCATCTGTGCTGGACTTCCTGAAATGCGCACCTGTTCTGGTCGAGGACTCTCCTCCGTCTCAGAAGCACTGTGTTCACCCGGCCTCTCAACCCAGCTTGGGTCTGTCACCTCATCATCCTCCGATCCCTCAGTCTGCTCCCCCCTCGGACTTCCTGCCCTGACAACAACTTCACCACTGTCTGACAACCGTGTCTCCTCATCGTCGGACACCTCTTTACACACTTCTTCCACTACGTCAAGAAGGTCATCATCACCCACAGACTGCGACTGGTGGAAAACCTGGGCATCGGAAAATTGCTCAGCAGCAACCGGACAAGTGGTTTGTGACTGTGGGAAGGGTCCAGAAAACAGTTCCTCAGAGTATGCCGGTTCAAATGGCAAATTTTGCTGGGAGGGGGCAGACTGGGGGGGAGGAGGCTGAGGTGCAGGAGCTGGAGGAGTGCCGATTTCGGTGACATGGGTGGACTGCGTGGAAGACTGACTGGTGGACAAATTGCTCGAAGCATTGTCGGCAATCCACGACATCACCTGTTCGCACTGTTCTGGCCTCAACAGTGCTCTACCACGAGTCCCAGTAACTTCAGACATGAACCTAGGGAGTGTAGCTCTGCGGCGTTCCCCTGCTCCCTCATCAGCAGGTGGTGTCTCACCCCGCCCAGGACCACGGCCTCTGACCCCTGCAGTAGTTGGACGCCCACGTCCCCGCCCTCGTCCTCTACCCCTAGCCCTCGGGTCAAACATTTTGAAAATGAAAGTTATAACTTTAATTTTTTTTTTACTTTTTTTTGTGTTTTTTTGTGTTTTTTAGTTTTTAAAACCAATCGATGCTATCCTATTGCTATGGCTATTTTCTAGCCAAGTATGAAAGCACACTGCTATGCCAGATGAGATGACGCTGAGTTACCAAAAAATAAACGTAAAATAAAAAGTAAATGGCAGACTGTGCCTAATTGAAATCAAACCCCTAATAAATTTTCCCACTTCGGTCTTTGCGATGGATATGTGCGTCAGTAAGCGCTAAACACAACGGTCGCAAGTCTCACTACAAATTCCTCACAATATGGTAGTAGATGCACTACAGCAAGGACAGCCACCAGCAGATCAACCAGAAATTAAATATATATAACGCTATTGTAGGCCTAAGTAAGCCGTTTGGATTCTCCTATGGCTATTTTCTAGCCAAGTATGAAAGCACACTGCCTTGCCAGATGAGATGACGCTGAGTTATTAAAAAAATAAATGTAAAATAAAAAGAAACTGGCAGACTGTGCCTAATTGAAATCAAACCCCTAATAAATTTTCCCACTTCGGTCTTTGCGATGGATATGTGCGTCAGTAAGCGCTAAACACAACGGTCGCAAGTCTCACTACAAATTCCTCACAATATGGTAGTAGATGCACTACAGCAAGGACAGCCACCAGCAGATCAACCAGAAATAAAATATATAACGCTATTGTAGGCCTAAGTAAGCCGTTTGGATTCTCCTATGGCTATTTTCTAGCCAAGTATGAAAGCACACTGCTATGCTAGATGAGATGACGCTGAGTTATTAAAAAAATAAACGTAAAATAAAAAGAAACTGGCAGACTGTGCCTAATTGCAATCAAACCCCTAATAAATTTTCCCACTTCGGTCTTTGCGATGGATATGTGCGTCAGTAAGCGCTAAACACAACGGTCGCAAGTCTCACTACAAATTCCTCACAATATGGTAGTAGATGCCCTACAGCAAGGACAGCCACCAGCAGATCAACCAGAAATAAAATATATAACTCTATTGTAGGCCTAAGTAAGCTGTTTGGATTCTCCTATGGCTATTTTCTAGCCAAGTATGAAAGCACACTGCTATGCCAGATGAGATGACGCTGAGTTATTAAAAAATAAACGTAAAATAAAAAGTAAATGGCAGACTGTGCCTAATTGAAATCAAACCCCTAATAAATTTTCCCACTTTGGTCTTTGCGATGGATATGTGCGTCACTAAGCGCTAAACACAACGGTCGCAAGTCTCACTACAAATTCCTCACAATATGGTAGTAGATGCACTACAGCAAGGACAGCCACCAGCAGATCAACCAGAAATAAAATATATAACGCTATTGTAGGCCTAAGTAAGCCGTTTGGATTCTCCTATGGCTATTTTCTAGCCAAGTATGAAAGCACACTGCTATGCTAGATGAGATGACGCTGAGTTATTAAAAAAATAAACGTAAAATAAAAAGAAACTGGCAGACTGTGCCTAATTGCAATCAAACCCCTAATAAATTTTCCCACTTCGGTCTTTGCGATGGATATGTGCGTCAGTAAGCGCTAAACACAACGGTCGCAAGTCTCACTACAAATTCCTCACAATATGGTAGTAGATGCCCTACAGCAAGGACAGCCACCAGCAGATCAACCAGAAATAAAATATATAACTCTATTGTAGGCCTAAGTAAGCTGTTTGGATTCTCCTATGGCTATTTTCTAGCCAAGTATGAAAGCACACTGCTATGCCAGATGAGATGACGCTGAGTTATTAAAAAATAAACGTAAAATAAAAAGTAAATGGCAGACTGTGCCTAATTGAAATCAAACCCCTAATAAATTTTCCCACTTTGGTCTTTGCGATGGATATGTGCGTCACTAAGCGCTAAACACAACGGTCGCAAGTCTCACTACAAATTCCTCACAATATGGTAGTAGATGCACTACAGCAAGTACAGCCACCAGCAGATCAACCAGAAATAAAATATATAACGCTATTGTAGGCCTAAGTAAGCCGTTTGGATTCTCCTATGGCTATTTTCTAGCCAAGTATGAAAGCACACTGCTATGCCAGATGAGATGACGCTGAGTTATGAAAAAATAAACGTAAAATAAAAAGTAAATGGCATACTGTGCCTAATTGCAATCAAACCCCTAATAAATTTTCCCACTTTGGTGTTTGAGGTGGATATGTGTGTCACTAAGAGCTAAACACAACGGTAGCAAGTCCCCCTGCTAATTCCTCACAATATGGTACTAGCTGCAAATAAAAAAAAAAAATGTATAACGTTATTGTAGCCCTAAGAAGGGCTGTTGGGTTCTTGTAGAATCACTCCTGCCTAACACTATTCTAATAGAACACCCTAACGCTTTCCCTGACCAGCAGCAGCTCTCTCCCTAGCGGCATCCAGACACAGAATGATCCGAGCAGCGCAGGCAGGGGCTAGTCTATTCCAGGGTCACCTGATCTGGCCAGCCAACCACTGCTATCGACGTGTAAGGGTACCACGTCATGCTGGGTGGAGTGCAGAGTCTCCTGGCTTGTGATTGGCTCTGTTTCTGGCCGCCAAAAAGCAAAACGGCGGGAGATGCCATTTTCTCGAGCGGGCGAAGTATTCGTCCGAGCAACGAGCAGTTTCGAGTACGCTAATGCGTAGTATGTTCGCTCATCTCTAATTGCAACCCTGAAGAGATCTACTGGATTTATAAACTTAACACCCTAAAACCATCAGGACTCAATGAAATGACAGAAACCGTACTTACTTGAAATAACAAAAACCGCACCGTAGCTGTAACAATTTCTCCTCCCTCTTCCAACCTCCGTCCCCATCAAGCCAACCAATTCTATCACCATACTACCCTGGAAACAAACCCAATCAATACACACCTCAATTTTGACATCCCATGCTATCCGCAATATATCTATACGATGAGCGACGGCTCGCCGCTGTCTGCAATACATCCAGGTAAACAGCGACAGCTCGCCTTCTGGTTTTTGGACTCCCTCGGCTTCCGTAGCCTGATTGACTTGGAGGATCGCTACGAGATCATTGTGCCGTATAAGTGAGTTCACGCAGTGGGGCAGATTTACTTACCCGGGCCATTCACGATCCGGCGACGCGTTCTCTGCGGTGGATTCAGGTCCGGCCGGGATTCATTAAGGCAGTTCCTTCAATGTCCACCAGGTGGCGCTGCTGCGCTGAAGTTCCCCGGAATGCACTCAAGTTCACCGGCCTATCCCTAGTGAAGGTAAGAGCAAGCTCCACAACACTTTTTTTTTTAAAATGCGGCGGTTTTTCCTAATCCGTCGGGTTTTCGTTCGGCCACGCACCCCGATTTCCGTCGCGTGCATGCCAGCGCCGATGCACCACAATCCGATCGCGTGCGCCAAAATCCCGGGGCAATACAGCGAAAATCGCCACAAATCGGAAATATTCGGGTAACACGTAGGGAAAACGCGAATCGGGCCCTTAGTAAATGACCCCCATTATGTTCAGTTGAGACATTTCTGCCCCCTGTCAAAAGTAGTTTCTATGTTATACACATTTATAGCAAATAAGTGGTTCTCTATAAGCAGAATAAAGGAACAACCTACCCACATTTAAACCATTTAACCTGTTGAACAAGGCAATGGATACAATCAAAGTATATAACATAGAAAGGTAAGTAGGTGTTGTATAAAGCCTAAATACATTACACTGCACACGGAACCATGGTGTTCCAGTCGGTAGAAGAGAGATCAAGGAGTTAAGTCATGAAATGGAGGTGGAGGGGGTAAAGGGCTCCCCACGCGTTCCGTCTCCTACAACACCTACTTACCTTTCTATGTTATATACTTTGATTGTATCCATTGCCTTGTCTACATTTGGGACCGATTAGCACACACAGTCAGGTGTCTACAGATTACTCTGGAAGTGTTACATTTCATGTGTGAGGGGGTTTTGTTGGTTTACGCTTACCTGTGTAACCAACCTTGCATTTCTTGTATGTACGTAGTACTTTTTAATTGATTTTAATTGTGAGTTTTTTGTATGCTAAATATGTTAACCCAATAAAGATTTGTTCTAATATTCCATACCTTGCCTTATGACACACCAACTTTGTTTTTTGGTTTATGCTATGTGTGTTGTCATGTGCCATAGGAACAAGCATCACTTCCTTGTTTTTTAACTGTAAATTTTTATTAAGGTTTTTTCATAAAATAGAAATAGGAATACAATACCGTAGATAGGAACTACAATATTCATTGTACAACACAGCAAAATATACAAGAGATTCATCTCATTCCATTTTAATAATGTATGTGACATCATCACAGGTAGGGCAGGTCAAAGCAGAGGAAGTGACAGATAAGCATAGGTTATCCAGCTCAAGAATTTAAAAAAAAAAAAATCCCTGCCAGCAATCTCATATACAAGGATAAGCACAACTATGCACTGTTGTTTTTTAAATTTTACATCTCACAATACAAGATTGTTGTTAACACATAAACTTCTCTCTAGAGTGCAGTCATATGAGTAGTTTCTGTATGGAAGTACCTGCCAACATATATTCTAATCCGACACACTAGGATTAGGCGAAGACTGTGGGAATGCAATGCAGTGGAGAAATTTCATCCATCATCTTTCATTCTGTCAATCATTGCACTGTCTACATAGTAAATACATGAGGAAGCACCAGTGGGACATAAAAATCACCATAAGCCCCTTCTTATTATCAGTGATATCAAATTTTCTATAGTGCATTTTTATATAGGAAACAGGATTCTAATTCAGTAGTTTACACGGGTCCAATAGTTCAGCAGAAATATGGGTTTGAGATGTACATGGAATACAAATGCAGAACTGCGTGTGGGTAATAAATCATAACAAACGCTATGTACATTTATTGCAATCTCCACTAATCACAAGCTTTTAATTAGCAACAAGATAAAATGGCATCAACTATCTTTAAGTCACAGTCATCCATTCCATTAAAAAAAACAGAAAAAACTCTTCCTTATATGCCTTGATCTTGTATATTCATTTTGGATAATTACAAAAAAAACACATTTTCAATTAAAATGAATAAGAAAAATGGAGTACACTGCACCGCACAAGCCTCTCTCTTTGTAAACTTTAATGGTCTACATATATAATTTTTAATTAAGGCTCATCATAGCAAAGCAGATAAAAGCTTTGGGCACAGGATTAATTGGCATTCAGGCCAAAGTCGTGTGAACGGTAAAGATGGACGACTCTTGACAGATTAAACAATTATTATTTTTCTTATTAATATGATTTTACATTGGGAAACCGATTAGTTGTTTTTTGGATTGGGTATGGCATTTATTAGACAATAAATCAAGTCTGAATCTTTTCTGATTCACTTCAAACAAATCTTACTCGATGGCACATAACTAATAATGTCATTCATCCCAGAGTTTAGGGAGCAGGAATGAATGAGGGAAAATGAAAGAAAATTGTAGAAAGAGCGAGATGAGAAATTGTTATTAAAAAAAAATCTGCTTTTTAATGGACTAGAGGGGGAAATTGAGCAACAAGGGTTCGGACAGATTTTATTCAGACCTGATTTGTATCTTGAGAAAAATTCAAGGAAGATTCTCTGATTTAAAGGGCTTAGCTAATCTTTTTAGTTGCCCATGTGCCTTTAAAGGGCACCTGTCACCAGGTCTGTGTCACTTGTCCTGTCACCTCTACCTGTTGGAGCAGCTCACAAGGATCCATCCCAGCCTTTATCTAGTTATTTCATACATTATTCATTGTAAAATCATCTATTTTTTATCATGTAAATGAGGCTGGTCACATGGTCAGAGGCAGTGATGTCACCCCTGTTCCCCCTCCCCTCTCCTCCCCCGGCTCATCTCTGTGTGTAATGTATAGTAAAGCATGGCTAGTGTGTGTGCTGCATCTGCTGACATGCTGGATCCTCCTAATATACAGGTGAGAGACACAGACATCAGCTACACATGAATCTGACATGTTCTCCTGTAACATGGCTGCCTGGAGCTGCTGTATCTCTCCTAAACACACACACACACACAGGCTGCAGGGGGCGTGGCCACCAGCACCAGGAAGCACATCATTATACAGCCTCACATCATTATACAGGCTGTCAGTCATGCACTGGGGGTGTGGCTGTGCCTCCCACTCATGAATAGAGTGGACAGCTTGAATATGCTAATGCTTCATTGGACACTTCACAGGTCATTTGCATACAGCTTTAGGACCTCATTGCTTAGGTTTACAGGCATGTAGAGGGACAATTAAGGGATAGAGGCAATGCTCTCTAATGGCAGTTTATGAAAATATATTTCGTTTAGGGGGGTTATTTTGCATGACGGGTTCTCTTTAATGCTTTAATAAAAATTCCTGAATGTTCAACAATTGATTCATCATTTCTGCTACTTACTTTAGTGCCGTCTGCAAACTCTGTGTGGATCTTTGTTTACATGTCTGAGCACTGATAAATAGGAGAGGCTAAAGTAGGAGAGTAATGACTCATCCTGTTCTCTCCCCTTACCCTCTCCCTGTCTGTAAGAGAAAGAGACACAGTGGGTGACACCATTGGGAGGGACTGAAGAAATGAGGAAAAGAAAATTATGTATATATACAGAGTGCAGCATGGTGAAATTAGGTACAAGTACACATACATCACATACATGCAGAGACATGTCTAATGGAACAGATTTGTCAAAGTGGCCAACCTTTTTAAATCTTGGATGAGTTGCTCATAATATTTAATTTATAATTGTAATTTTTTTTAAAGGGTAAGAAATATTGGGGGTCATTTACTAAAGGTTCGAATCGGTCTTTTTCATTATGTTTCCCAAAAATTACTGGTTTGCGGTGAATTGCCCTGGGTTTTTGGCGCACGCGATCGGATTGTGGCGCATCGGCACCGGCATGCATGCAACGAAAATCGGGGGTGTGGCTGTCGGAAAACCTGACAGATTCGGAAAAACTGCAGTATTTTTTTTTAAAAAATGTGTGTCTTGACACGTGCTTAGCTGCACCCAAGATAGGATAGCGAACTCCGGCAGACTTCAGCGCAGCAGCGACACCTGGTGGACATCGGGCGCACTACCTTAGTGAATCGCCGGAAGACCCGAATCCTTGACGGTGAACGCGCCGCTGGATCGCGGCAGGACCGGGTAAGTAAATCTGCCCCTTTGTCTTTAAATATTCTCTAAAGCTGTATCTGAAGATTTACAGTGAAACCTCTCATAAAGTCTGCCCTTTAAAATCCCTCCATAAAAGCCTGATTTTATTAGTTTTCTATATTTTTCCCCCTATTATACTCTATGGAGACCACTCCTTTTTTAAAAACAATTTTCTGTTCAAAATTGATTGGTCTGCTCAAAGAGGTTTCACTGTATTTGTCTTGGGTCTCTTGCCCACTAACAATTTTATTTGTCCAATTCTACATCTAAGTCATTGATAATCTATTTTGGGATGCAGACATCTGATTTTTTTTCACAGCCTGATGATCTAATCTTATCAGAGCAAAATGCAACATGAACTACTCTGTTCCGAGTCTTGTGTGAAATTTGCCCATATAAGTCAATAAATGCATAAAAAAAATTGCATGCCGCTTGTTTCGAGGAACTAGCAAAGAGCTGTAAAAACTTGAAAATCTGTCAAATGGGACTAGGATTCCTAGGATGGTCAGATTAGCACTAGGACCAAACTGGGATCCAAATCTCCCAATTTTTAACGAATCAAAATGAAACGTTTTGACACTTGTTTTGTGCCATGATTGTCAATCCTACTGAAAAATGTTGGTTTGGTATTTTATGTTGTATGTAGGATTGTTTTTATTGCATACATTTCCAAATACTATAATTAATTTCTACTTACAACTTCTTGCTGGGAAAAAAATATGAAAGTTTCTAAATGTGAAACATCTTGTTTCGCGTTGATACCTCACAAATAGTAGCTGTTGCAATTATTTTGTGGTATTTTCAGATGTGATATATAACTCCACATTCACAGTTCTCCTAGACAATGTTAAAGGGGTTTTCAAGTCTGCTCACTCTATGTTCAGTTTATGCAGAATTATATTACTAATATTTTTATTTTTAAAGACTTTGGGGGGAATTGGTGAAGCGCTGGTGCATTGGTGGAGATATATTAATGTGTATATATATGTGTATATATATATATATACTAGACAGTTCTCTGCTGCGGCAGATTAATCCCTTTGTCTGATGCTGGATGATTAATCCGGTGCTGTATAAGACTGGTGAGTCCTACTTTGCACCTCCTATTAGTTGGTTTAGATTGCTGTGACAGTGCTGCAATAATGAATTTTCTGTCACAACCACACCCCCTTTGAACGAGGATATGTTCTTTGTTCTGAAAACAACCGCAACGCGTTTCAAACGCACTATGCGTCCTTCCTCATGGCTGTATAATATACAAAAGACAAACTCACAGACTTAAAAAGAGGGAAGTGGGTTGTGATTGGATTATCATCACCTGTTACATTGTTAACCCTTTTCTTCCCGTATATTTAACAACAAGCTTAAGATTCAAAAAATAAACACATATAAACACATATAAACATGTTAAAAACATAGCATAAGCTATATGTTATACTCAACTGTCTTACTACAATTATAGTATGGAATAATCTCTCAACTAATGGGGGATACATTTAATGTCTAATCTGAACATGCGATAATAAAACATCCGTGGTAGGTATAGCAAGTGTGATCGTAAACCAACTACGTTTGTATATCGTGATTGTCCAATAGAACTAATGCAATCGCAGTCTCATTTGTGTGTGTGTACACGGTCCTAATGAAACTAACATGTCCATATTAAACGTTATAGTGGTTACCTAATGCTGTCAGCTGGAGAGAAGACGGCAGCAGTGCGCGGCAGTCTCCCCTCGCAGGATCCAGCAACACACATAAACCGATGAATACCACCTCTACTCAAAAATTCCTAATGGGAAATACATTTAATATATAATCTGAACATGCGATAATAAAACATCCGTGGTGGGTATAGCAAGTGTGATCGTGAACCAGCTACGTTTATATATCATGATTGTCTAATAAAACTAGTGCAATCACAGTCTCATTTGTGTGTGTGTACACGGTCCTAATGAAACTAACATGTCCATATTAAACGACATAGTGGTTACCTATTGCTGTCAGCTGGAGAGAGACGGCAGCAGTGCGCGGCAGTCTCCCCTCACAGGATCCAGCAACACACATAAGCCAATGAATCCTACCTCTACTCAAGAACCCAAAAATGGACAACATCCATCGGACCATGACAGCCCCAATCGACCCATGTCAACCAGCAGACACAATGGGGCACATTTACTTACCCGGTCCAGTCGCGATCCAGCGGCGCGTTCTCTGCTCTGCATTCGGGTCCGGCCGGGATTTATGAATGTAGTTCTTCCGCCGTCCACCAGGTGGCGCTGCTGCGCTGAAAGTCATCTCATCGCGCCGGAATGCACCACCTCGGACCAGGTGAAGGTAAGCGCTTCCCAAGCGACACTTTCTCGGTTTTTAAATGCGGCGGTTTTTCCGAATACGTCGGGTTTTCGTTCGGCCACGCCCCCCGATTTCCGTCGCGCGCAAGCCGGCGCCGATGCGCCACAATCCGATCGCGTGCGCCACAATCCCGGGGCAATTCAGGTACAATCGGCGCAAATCGGAAATATTCGGGTAACACGTCGGGAAAACGCGAATCGGGCCCTTAGTAAATGACCCCCACTGCATGAACGAGCGTACAACAAAACTAATCGACCAGACAGCGGCAGCATCAATCGCACATCGGTAAGAAATATCATATCCCACTGACATAAGAGTGGATATCCCGGTATAGCTAACAATGTTATATGGCCTTAGAAAGATTTCAGGATAATTATGAGGAAATAAACATTAGTTCTATTGGACAATCACGATATACAAACGTAGTTGGTTTACGATCACACTTGCTATACCTACCACGGATGTTTTATTATCGCATGTTCAGATTAGACATTAAATGTATCCCCCATTAGTTGAGAGATTATTCCATACTATAATTGTAGTAAGACAGTTGAGTACAACATATAGCTTATGCTATGTTTTTAACATGTTTATATGTGTTTATATGTGTTTATTTTTTGAATCTTAAGCTTGTTGTTAAATATACGGGAAGAAAAAGGTTAACAATGTAACAGGTGATGATAATCCAATCACAACCCACTTCCCTCTTTTTAAGTCTGTGAGTTTGTCTTTTGTATATTATACAGCCATGAGGAAGGACGCATAGTGCGTTTGAAACGCGTTGCTGATGTATATACCTTTTAAACTGTTACGCTGAAAGAGATTCTTTTGTATTCGAGACCAAGGTCCGTTAATAAAAGCATGAAGTTTTAAACTTTCAAGCATTGATGTCCAAATCCTGTAGCTGGATCCAAGTCTACTAAAAAGCATGCAGCAAATCCTCCTGGTCCAGGAGGGGATTTTCAGCACGGAAAAGACATCCACATGCAACACTCGGTGAGCAGATTTTGTACTTTTTATCATTCATTTCTGAAAACAACCTAAGGATTGTCTAAAACCTTCAGTAAATGTGGCTTGTGGCATTTTATGTGCAAATTAGTAAATTTGATACATCTCCCCCATTGTACCCCACCCTGCCGGTTGATTGGATATACTAAGAGACTCCAACCAGTAAAGACTGCCTGGCATAGAAATGTGCTATAACTAACAATAGCTACTGAGTCAGTGCATGGTGTCCCCATCCAGGTCGGCCCACTCCATGGACTCACACCACTCTCCTCCACACCCTTTTGACTTGGCAGTGGGAAAAAAAGTTGCAATTCCTGGCTATGTAAAAGGAATTGTGACTTTATCATGGCTTGTACGCCATGAATATTGGAATCTTATGACAGGATCCCAAAATCTCAATAATTCAAATGTATTCATACCAAAAATTGATTGGTCAAAACTCGGTCAGCAACAATTATATACACGTGTCTATTTTGAGGCTGCTAGATACATCATGGAAAGGTGCATGAAGTGTACTCATACATCAACCCCATCATGTCAGTGTTGAAAAGCTTTCAGCTGGTTAAGGCACTGGTTGTCTGCTTTTAAGTGCCACACAAATGTAAGGTTATTTGATCGCACTTTCATAGCCTCAAAATATATAGCATGTAATCTGTTCCTCCAATTATGCTTTTAGACTGTTCTAAAGACAGTACTACAGGCTACCAAATCTTGTGATGGATGAGGAAGAAGATCATTGGGGACATTGCTCAAAAACATTAATGGGCATATGTGAAAATGGAAAAATTGTTTGCAGGTTAAGGCTCGCAACTTTTTTTTGAAATTTGACCTGCGTCTCTTTATATGGTTATAACTTTTGAACACTGTTACTTATCAAAGCGATTCTGAGATTGTTTTTTCCCCACATGTTGTACTTCATTTTAGTGGTAAATTTTGGCTGATACGTTTTGCGTTTATTTACAAAAAAAAGAAAAAAATGATGAATTTTTAGAAAAATTTGCCATTTTCGAAATTCAAAATCACAGCGTTTTCAGGCAGATAAATTTACCACCTAAATAACTTGCAGAATAACATTTCCCATTTGTCTACTTTACATTTTCATAATTTTTGAAATGTTTGGATAATTTATTTTGACGTCACGCGGCCTACAAATCGAATAGCGATTTTCCGTATTTTCGGAATTGACTATTTTGGGGATAAATACTGTTTGAAATCAAATTTTACATATTTAGCAACAAACCCCCCTATATAACCAACCCATTTTCAAATCTGCACCCTCAAGCTATCAGAAACAGCATTTACAAAGATTGTTAACCCCTTGAGATCTTCATAGTAATTGAATCAAAATGGCGGTGAAATTTAGAATGGTCAAATTTTGTCGGTTATACGTTCATCTAGCCCTAAAATTTACACATTTCCAAAAGATAAAAAGAGAAAACTCACCATAAAATTTGTTCTACAATTTCTCCTGAGTGCAGCGACCCCCCACATGTGGACATTACTTGTGTTATGGGGGCACAGCAAGGCGCAGAAGGGAAGGAGCGCCCTGCAGCTGCCAGGATTTTAGTTTTCTCGTTGCCCCATTTCGAAGGCTATAAAATTTTTGCTTTTTCGTTATTGGGTCATGTGACGGCATTTTTTTTGCGGGACGAGATGCTTTTTCCAGTGTTACCATTTTGGGGTTGGTATCACCTATTGTTGAAAATTTTGGAACTTTTTTTGAGGTCATGAGTAGAAAAGCATCAATTCTGTACTGGATTTTTTACTTTTTTTTTTTTTTGTGTTCACCGTATAGCCTAATAATCCTGTTATCTTTATTCTATGGGTCGATACGATTACGGGGATACCAGACATGAATATTTTTTCTTATGTTTTACTAAATTTGCCAAATAAAACCCTAATGTGGGGAAAAATCTATCATTTTTGCATCGCCGTCTTCCAAGTGGCATAACATTGTTACGTTTTTGGCTACAGAGCTGGTTGATGGCTTGTTTTTTGCGGGACATGTTGTTCTTTGCAACAATATCATTCTGGAGTACGTATGTTTTGTTGATCACTTTTTATTGCATTTTTAGTGGGATATAATAGGTAAAAATCATAATTTTTGGCGGTTTTTTAACGTTTTTTTTTTACGGCGTTCATCATATGGGTTCAATAGTTATTTAGTTTTATTCTATGGATTGTTACGGACGCGGTGATACTATATATGTGGGGTTTGTGTTATGATTTAGACTTTTTTGAGTGTTATATGTCTCTTTATATGTTTTGGGGCTTAGGGGCATTTTTAGTGATTTATAAAGTAATTTTTTATTGAAAAACATTTTTTTTTACATTTTTTTACATGATCCACCATGGGATATGAACAAGCAATCATCTGATTGCTTGTTCTTGATAATACTCTGCAATACTAATGTATTGCAGGGTATTATCAGTGCCAGCCTATGCAGATGCATAGGCTGACACTTTGCCTTTAAGATGACGTCACAGACGCCATCTTAAAGGTAAACCCTCCAGGCTTCTCTGGGGTCCCGATCGGACCCCAGAGGTGCCAAAACAGCGATCGGCCCCCCCGAAAACGGTGCGGGGGGGCCGATCGTGGGGTAAAGACCCCCAGAAGGCAGGTTAAATGCCGCGGTCGCGTTGACCGCGGCATTTAACGGGTTAAACACCCGCGATCGGAGCCCACTCCGACCGCGGGTGTTAGCCGGGGATGTCAACGGTAGATTACCGTTGAAATCCCGCGGCTAACGATGCCGGTTCGGCTGCTATACAGCGCTGAACCGGCATCGTCTCTGCGCAGTAGCTGTACTGCGCTGAGCGCTATTCGCGGGACTCAGCGCAGTACAGCTACGGCGCAGAGCGCTAAGGGGTTAAACTCTGGAGAATTTATATGTTGAACAAGCATCACCACAAGGGGTTGTCCATTAATTAAGTTTGATGGCCTTTTCTCAGAAGATTATCTGATCATGGAGGGCTCTATACTGGCCCCACTTAGGCAACATTCACACAAACATATGGCGGGCACATGTTCGCTGTGATGGTGACGAGGAGTGGTGACCCTTCCCCTCTCCATTGCGAAGCATGGCGTACATTGGCGTAACACAGGGAAAGATAGGACATCCTATCTTTTCCCTCTGTACGGAGCGTTACCCGTGCTGCACCGTTTTGCCCCGTTCTTCCTTTTGCCGTCTACGGGGATGTATGTACGACAGCAAGCTTGCAGCCATACAAACATCCCTCGGCGGTCGTGTGAATGCAGCCTTTAACACAGAGCATGGATCCAGAATAAGATGGCTTGATGCACTGCAGCTGCAGTTACAACTTCCAACCACTAGACAGAATAACAAACCATCTTTCTCCTTCATGCTCTGTTTTGATGCCAGACAGAAAAAGCTGATCAGTCCAGTATTGGCACCCCAAATACAAGATATTGACGGTCTTACCATAAAGGCAACCAATATTTCCTCATATGCAACCATTTCCTCTGCATGTTTTTTCATTAAATAACAGTTGTGTAATAGTTCCTTCTATATTTCTCTAAAGGGATTTATAAAGAGTTAGCCAAGTGTGTATAGCCAGTAAGAGATTGGACAGTATTAGGATTTCCATGGAAATAACCCCAACTTAGTAACCTACTTTGCTAACTACTCATAGGGGCACATGTATCATACTGTATCATAGAGGCTGACACTTTCTCAAGTTTCCTGAAGTTGGCCTACTTAATCATTGCAACATATCTTAAGTTTTTTTCCCTTTGTGATACAAAGTGATGAGTTGACCGTTTAGTCTCACTTTTGCGACTTTTTGTGGCGTGTGACTTTTTAGTCCCAAATAGTAGCTCCCATACTAAGAGAGCTTAGTATGTCTATTAGGCCCCTGCCATGTTCCCTGAGCATGGCGGAACAACACTGCCACCTACTTCCCGGATTTACACATACAAGAAAAATGTGCTCATTATCATATTTTTATATACAAATTTTATACTTATTGTTTTGTTCGCACTTGGTAGCAAGCAGTTTTTGTTATTGGCTGGCAGCCTAGCACCTCTGTAAGGGAGAACCCATAGAAGTTCCTCCATAGATGTGTTTGCTGGTTAGTTATTAGAGTGAGAGAAAGAAGAGGTGTGGGTGGAGAGGAAAAAGAGATGTACTGTAGAAGACTGTTCCAGCCCTAGAATTAAGGAGATTTTGTGAGTTCTACAGCCTCAAGCCTGAGGAAGCCAGGACAGAGTCATAGCAGTCCCCAAGCCTCTCCTACCAGTAACGGAACATGCACTACCATTATGCTGCTGTTTAAATTCTGGTTTTGAAAATAAAAGAACTGTTACTGGATTCCATGGTCTCCTAGTGCAGCCCAGGGTTTGCCATGTTACTAGAATGGGCCTTCCCTTCAGCCCGGGACCATAAACAGCTGGGAGTGCCTCAGGGGAATCCTTATAGATGTGCAGACCCCCTTCTTATAGTGTCCTAGTCAGCACTGACAGGGATAAGAATAGTGTCTTCTGCCCATAGAGCCCACCGCAACCACCCAGCTGGGCCTCAGCCAGCACTGATACCACTTACCTCCTGGAATGTAAGTGCCAATTCCCTATTAATGGGGCTGTTTGTCAGTACCTTCATAGAACTTCTACTCAATTTCTGTAGCGCTCATACTTAATCCTCCACTCATCTCCCTCTAGTCCTGAGTTTTCTGTCGTGGTCATTGTACAAAGCAGCAGTGTTCTACCTTGGTCCTCTGCAATTAAGACCAACCGTTTGGCCAGCTGCACTGGTGAACACCAATAGGTAGCCTTAGACTCAGCCATGTGAACCAGTGATGGACATTCAACATGCCCACCAGGGTGTTAGGGTTGGGTAACACAGAAGACAGGGGATAGTGTGCCCTGAACTTGTCCCAACCTCTGTCCCTTCCTAAAGCCCCCCCACGCTAAACCGTGGGGCGACTACTTGAAGACTCGAAATACACTGGATAAGTGTGGGAAGGGAAACACAAACAGACTGACAAACATAAAACACAAAAGAATGGTAAACTAGCCGGAGTCACAACGAGAGGGTACGTCAAGAGCAAAATCAGTAGGCAAAGTGTCAATGTCAAAAACTAGCCGAGGTCACAACGATACAGATACAGAGCAAGACAACCTAATGCAGCAAGCGAGTGATGAAGGGATTTCCAACACTGGCACAGGTGACTAGTGAAGCTGCAATTTATGCAGCCAGAACTCCACCTCTAGAACCTGATAGGAGCTGGACAGCTTCTGGGAATTAACCCCTCATGGTAAAGAACAACCAGGCATCATGCAGAGGTACCACAAGTCCCAGCAGTTCCGAACACAACTCCTAGACAACACGAGATCTTAGCAGCCGCTGCCCGGGACGAGAGGTGGAGTTTGCGCGGATACGCGCCGGGGGTCGGAGAATGCTGCTGGCACCAGCAGAAGAACTAGAAGTCTCAGCATTCTCCCTAGCGACCCTGACACAGGGCTTAAAGGACACCTGTCATCAGGTCTTTCTCACCATTTCTGTCACCTCTACCTGTTGGAGCAGCTCACAAGGATCCCATCCCTGCCTTTATCTAGTCAATTCATACATTAATCATTATAAAATCATCTATTCTTTATTATGTAAATGAGGCTGGTCACATGGTCAGAGGCAGTGATGTCACCCCTGGTACCCCTCCCCTCTCCTCCCCCTGCTCATGTCTGTGTGTAATGTATAGTAAAGCATTGCTAGTGTCTGTGCTGTATCTGCTGACACGCTGCATCCTCCCATACACATGTAAGAGACACAGACATCAGCTACACAAGTACATGTCCTGCTATAACATGGCTGCCTGGAGCTGTTGTATCTCTCCTATACACATGCACATGCACACAGGCTGCAGGGGCCGTCAGCACCAGGAAGCACATCATTATACAGCCTCCCACCATTATACAGGCTGTCAGTCAAGCACTGGGGGTGTGGCTGTACCTCCCACTCATGAATAAGTTGGACAGCTTGAATATGCTAATGCTTTATTGGACATTTCACAGGTCATTTGCATACAGCTTTAGGACCTCATTGCTTAAGTTTACAGGCATGTAGAGGGACAATCAAGGGATAGAGGCAATGCTCTCTAATGGCAGTTTATGAAAATCTATTTACATTAGGGGGGTTATTTTGCCTGGGCAAATGTTAACAAAACACAAGCTTTATATACGCTGCACAAGAAAATGATTTGACACTAAATCAGGCTTCTTACTGATCCAGTATTCCGAGGTGTTGAGAGCTGAGCTGAAGAGGCCAGAGTTAGGTAAAGTAACCTTAAAGTGATAGTTCCTGACACTTGTGTGGACATGCCCTGCATAGTTTCTAGAGCTTTTTAGAGTGAAAAAAGTTAAAATATGGCAATAAGTAAAGCTGCTTTGACATTTTGATCAGTATATAAGTATTTTAATTGACTACCTTTTAAACTCAACTTGACTCATAAGCGTGTTGATTGGAATCAGGGAAAGTAAAATTAAGACACATTTTCATTTAAAATTCAAATTGCTATACTCATCCTTAATCCCGGGAGTTGTTAGAAGCACATTATCTCCTTGTTTAATACCTCAAGATTATTTTGAATGGGGCAAAATGTGTCTGCCCAATGTCTACCACAGGAGTGCAAAAAGTTCTTAGCCCAATGGACCACATTTGGGCACATTTACTAAGAACAGTGTTGTGGACTGTACTATGTGCAGTTTGCCCATGTAGTGTGTAGAGGGCATCAGGTACAGGATTTCTGGTGCACATTCTTTATGAATCTGGCACTCTCTGCACTGCCCCGACTGAGGGCACCACTGTTTTTTTTTTCAGTGGACCTTTAACATGGGGTGTGCAACACATTTCTGTCAGACTTTGCATGATAAATCTGGTGCACTATCCGATTTAGCACCAGAACGCCCCTTTCAGTGCAGAAATTTGTGTTCCCTTTCTCCAAAAGAGTTGCAGTAAAACTATTACACAACCATTCCACACATCTTACAGAATCAGTACTCTCCAAAGTCACGGGTCATTTACCCTTGGGAAACAGCTTCTCCATGTGACCTTTTCAAATATATGAAAACACCCATCACTTGGCTTAGCAACGCCCCCTGCTCCTCTACAGCCAATCCCGAGTGTGGGGAGTTTGAAAAGGTCACATGTTTCCCAAGGGTGGGGGGGAACTGCTCCTTTCCAACCCCTCCCTTTTGGCAACTGCCTAGTCACACAGCAGATGCTAATGAAAGGTACAATATAACATATATTTTTTTCTGTAAAACCAATTTTTTATACAAAAACACTTTGGCAGTGTATGTACTATGCTCTGTGGGGACTGGGGGAGTGCTATAAAATGGGTCTCCTGGTGACAGGTTCCCTTTAATGCTAAAAATCCCATACTCACCTTTCCTTGTTCCTGCACAGACATTCTTTGCACTGTTCTGCAGCTGGCCGGAACGATGTGATCACCATAACACCTGCCAGCTTCAGTGGTGCCCAAGTCAAAGACTAGTGATGTTTGTTAATAGATAGATTAGCAAATTCAGTGTTTTACCCAGCAGTTCCCTACACCAAAACCAGTGTGATGGATCCTGCATTGGAGAAGTTGCTAATGGTGTAAGTTGCCAGATCCCCACAAATCCCGGTGACAACCGTTATTTTGGCTGTAATACACTCTTATAGAAAATTTGGGGGACTTAAGGGTCACGTGCCCTAGGGAGCCAATTCCCTAGGGAAGGGGGACCAAAAAGTGACTTCCAATGCCAGGAGAACACAACAACTTGAAGCTTGAAAGAATTTGTAGGTTCTTGAATATGTAGTCCGTGTATAAGGTAGAGTAGATAGTATGGTGTTTGGGGGGTTTGACCTCATTATTTCTAAAATTATTGCCAGCCGAGGATAAAAAGTACAGTACACCATGACGTGCAAGCTTATCCCTGCAGCATCTCTTCATCAGAACAGCGATGTCTGCCAGATACAGTTATTTGGAGCAGCTACATGGAACATTGCATTGTATGTTATCTTTTTAATTATTAATAATTGCTTCAGTAATCTCAATCCCAATTCACAGGAATACTCTAATATTTCATGGCCCCAATTTAATTTTCTGCCCCTGCAATGAGATATTCAGCAAAATAGAAAAAAAATGAATTTACATTGGGTGCAATGAATCATGTTATTTATTAATCTAAGCAGAGGGAATGTGTTTCCTTTAACAAAAATAGCCGCGCCACACGCAACACTGACAATAATCTCAAAACTAGGATTTATTTTCTCTTCTTCATTCCTGGAATTACTTTTTGACAGTTTTCTTTTTTTTTCTTTAATTTGAGTTATCATTTTCCACAGAATATCATAGTTTTTGGAGATGAATTAATACGGGGAATTAATTTTGGACTCTCATGTTTAATTCATTTTTCTTAAAATGAGTAATTGAAAAGGACTAAATAATTTATCTTTGGAATGTTACTCGGGACTTTTAAGCAACTTTGCCTTAATAGAGGACTGACAAAAAAAATATCCACCAAAGTAAAGAAAAGGGATATAGACATCAGAGAGTCAGATGTAATTATTGTCACCCTATGCCATACTATTTCTATATGTATAGAGATACGTTTTACGTTCACCTTAAAGGGTTTTTCCCACAAACCAAATTAGAACCTATTCACAGGATAGGGCCTAACTTGCTGATCGGTGGGCATCTCAGTGATGAGACCCACACAGATCACGAGAACGGAGGGTCCAATGAACTGCCGTCAGACCCCTTGCAACTCCCCGAGATGAGTGGAGCAACCGGTCGCACATGGCCGGGCTTCCCCGTTCATTTCTATGGAGCTGACGGAGATTGCCAAGCACCATGCTCAGCAATCTCTGACACCTCCATAGAGATGAACAGGAAAGCCCAGCCAAAGGACCCCCCTATCTTGTGATCTGTGGGGATCTCATCACTGAGATCCCCACCATTCGGTAAGTTCAGCTCTATCCTGTGGATAACAATCTGATCAAACATGGCGGCACCCATGTGCCCCTGGGTTGGAAATACCTCCAGTTGCTTTGCCAGGGACATTTAATTGGAAAAAAACCTGATTGGTGCTGATCCATAATGGCTGCACCCATGCACTGCCGGTGGGTGTTAGTGCTTTAGTGCTGGGCATACTGAAGAAAACACTAAGGCTCTATAGTGAGTATACATTCCCCCCATAATGGCACTCTCATGTACTATTACTATATAATACATGTATTTACTAAAACTGATTTATTTATATAGCGCACACAGATTACGCAGCACTACACAGAGCTTGCCAAATCAGTTTCCCCACCAGTTATTTTTTATATATATATTTATATATATTATCAACGTGAAGATCTTTTTAAGTCAATGTTTGAAAGAATTTACATATTAAATGTTATTATTCATATAGTTTATAATATATTTTCTAAATATCTATATTGTCTGTTTTATATTCGGATAAAGCCATTGTTTGGAATAGCTTTTTTGCCCTATAGATGCAAGCATGTTTGAGCAAGGCAGTGAGAATGTGTATTTCACAAGACTTTAGGTGCACTGCTCAAATTTCTCCAATTTAATACAAAATTATGATAGAGGCTGCAATGCAGAATACAGTTATATGGTAGCCAGACAAAAATTGTCCAGCCGTAGGTAGAAGTAAGGAAGGATTAATCTGTGCATAGATAATACTTTCCCGGCTAAAAGAAACATAAAAGCATTTTCACGTAGCTCCAGACATGTACTTTCTTTTCATTAAAAAGTAACCATTTAAAAAAAAAAATTGATATATTTTAGGGTATGCAATTTTAAGCCTCTCTGAAACTGGTTTAGTTACCGGAGTCCTGCTCCAATCACTGCTATTCAGCAGCCTTCTCTCCCCACTGGGCTGAATACAGAGCGAGAATATACATATAAAACACACCCCTCTCTTCTATGTACTGCCATCAACTGATTTCCTCATAGCTGCTCTTGTGCTGTTATGTGCTGCCAGGAGCCCTAACTAATGTAATAACCAAACATCTACGCTCTTATCTCTCCCTTAGCTCTCACTACACTTGTATATAAACAAATAATTCACCAAAAGCTTTGGCAGTCTCACCTCCCCCAAACGCTCACACCAGGCAACAAGAATTGATAGACAGAGGAGGAGAGAGACAGAGCAGTGATATGTGCGGCGATATGTAGTGATATGTGCACTGTGCATTTCCTAGTCTTCAATCGTCTCCATGGGCTGTGCTGCAGTTTTAGATAGATAGATAGATATGCTTAAAAAAGGTGGATACACCGAAACGTCGCATCTGAAATAAAGATCACCCTGATTTAATCTACCTACTGGAGTGCTGCTGCCTTCCTTGAATATATCATTGGGTCCCTGCCACGGACATCCAGATTTTCGCACCCAGGCCATTTGGTTGTGCTGCCTTGGACTTTTCTTTTTCTAGATAGATAGATAGATAGATAGAAATAAAGTTCAAGTCAGTACAATTTTGAAAACTCCTTAAAAGGCAGGGTGCAGCGCCCTCATAGGTCCTGGCTTGGTCCTTGGACCTTGGAACCCTGGAGTGATGCCCACGTTCTTCGTTTTCTGTAGATGGATAGATAAATGGATAGATAGATAGTTCTTCTCTAGCTGCAAAAGTTATAATACTGAAACTTTTGTTGTCATTGAATAAATCTTCACAATTTGAACCTCTTCTTTTTTGTATAGTAATAAAGTGAGAGATTTTTTTATCAATACCTTTTCTGATCAATGCTGGAGTCCTAAAGGATTTTCTTGCTTGGAACCTTTTCTGGTGGCCCCCACACAGCTCTCCGTGTACTGGCCAAAAAGACTTCATGCCATCAGTTCGAGTGAGGTGAGCTGAACTTATATATTCTTTTGTCTTTGTTCACACCAATTGAGTTTTGTTGTATTCATTTATTTATAGTATTGTGGGTTTTTCTATCATATTTAATACCCCTTAAATCTAATATTTAAATTAACCTTTTTGTATCTTAAAGGAATTAAATTCACATATTATAGTCTTTTAGCCTATAATTTAAGACTACACAATTAGCTGACCTTAAACAAAACTATACCTCCCTACACAGACTACAATTATAAATCTTTATGCTCTCATATATCCTGTAAACATTTACAGACCCTTTACCTTTCCATCTAAAGCACCAGATCCAAGATTATTCCATAAATACAGCCCTTGAACCAAGCTCAGCACATACAGTAAATACAGCACCAAATCCAAGTTTGTGCATAATTAAACAATAGAATTCAGAATCATGCTCAATGTATAAATATTAAAAGCAGAATTGTAAACTCATGGGTAATACCAGCACTTACTGTAATCCAGCAACTCACAGATGATGTCTTGAAAAGTCTCTTTCATTTTCTTCTTGTACACAATGTTAGCTTAGTCAAGCCGTGACTAATTTCTGAAGATTTAGCAACACAAAAATGTTAGATACATCACTTCATCATCATCTCCTCCACCTTCTTATCGAAAATGTTCTCCTTCTCCTATAGAGATCCCTATTATGTCCCCATAGTAACCAATATAGTAACAGTGTCCCCACAGTAGCCAATATAGTAACCATTCTCCAACCGTTGCCAATATAGTAATAGTGACCACCTACTACGGGAAATATAGTAGCAGTCTGTAAAAATAACCAACATAGTAACAGTGTACCCACATTAGTCAATATAGCCACAGTGCCACCAAAATGTAGTCATTATAGTCACCTTGCCTGCACAAAGTAGTGAATAGTCACAGCCCCTCCACATAGTAGCTAAGAATCAAAGCGCCTGCCCCATAGTAGCCAATACTCACAGCACCTGTTCCAAGTAGCCAATAGTCACCCTGCCCACCCCACAGTAGCCCATTGTCCCAGTGCCTGCTGCCGGTAGCCAAGAGTCAAAGTGCTTGCTGCACAGTAGCCAAGATTCATAGCGCATGCCTCCAGTATCCAGTAGGGGATTATAGTATAGGTGTGGCCACCCAAACCACTCACAACATTTTATACTCAAAAGGACCTTTACCCATGAAATCCTCGTACATCTGTTCATGTTCTCAATACACAGGAACACAAGAGCCATTTCAGGACCTTTGAAGGTCCTCTAAAGGTCCTAAAATGGCAGATTAAAAGCAGGCATTTTGGATGCATCCTCTATTCCTCAAGAAGCTTGATTCTAGTACCATGTGTAGAATGTGACTTCCAGACTTGTAGGGGCTATAGTATTTATATAGCTTAGGGCCTATGGCAGTCTTAATCTGCCTATGTCAGTAGCCAATGCTCATGAAGCCAGCCTCCAGTAGCCAATAATCACAAAGCCATCTCCACAAAAACCAAGAGCCACATTGCCTATCCCCAGTCACAAAAAGTAAATGGTTGCCCCAGTAGATAATAGTCACAGTGCTTGCCCCAGTAGCCAATAATCACAATGCCTTTCCTTGGTTGTCACCGTTCTTGCCCCCAGTAGCCAAAGCTCCCAATGCTTGCCCTCAGCAGCAAGTAGTCACAGTACTGGCCCCTAGTAGCCAGTAGTCACAGTGCTTCCCCAGCAGCCAATACTGACAGTGGCCCACCCACAGAAGCCTGTAATCACAGTGCCTGACCCCAGTACCCATTAGTCACAATGACTGTCCCCAAGAGCCAATGGTCACAATGGGGGTCATTTACTAAGGGCCCGATTCGCGTTTTCCCGACGTGTTACCCGAATATTTTCAATTTGCGCCGATTTCCCCTGAATTTCCCCGGGATTTTGGCACATGTGATCGGATTGTGCCGCATCGGCGCTGGCATGCACACGAAGGAAATCGTGGGGCGTGGCCGAATGAAAACCCAACCGATTCGGAAAAACCGCTGCATTTAAAACAAAAAATCTGTCGCGGAGCTTGCACTTACCTTCACTCAGCCCGAGCCGGTGAACTCCAGTGCGCTCCGATGCTTTTCAGTGCAGCAGCGCCACCTGGTGGACGGCGGAGGAACTACCTTAATAAATCCCGTCCGGACCCGAATCCAGCGCAGAGAACGCGCCGCTGGATCGCGAATGGACCGGGTAAGTAAATCTGCCCCAATGTCTTAATAGTTGAAAACACGTCACTCCTTGTATGGAAAGGGCTAAGGTTTGGTGCACATGCTGGGGAACTAGCCTAGAAGATTACATAAGAATTCCTACCTTGAGTGCCAGGCATTTATTTTTTGAATAGTCACAATGCCTGACCACAGTACCCAATTGTCCCAGTGGTTACCCTCAACAGCCAATAATGTTTGCCTACAGTAGCGAATAGTCCCTGACCCACAGTAGCCAATAATCACAATGCCTGCCCCCCGTATTAGTCAAAATCCATTGTCCTGTAGCCAATAGTCAATGTGATTACCCCCTGTAGCCAGTAGCAACCAGAGAGGGCCAGGAACAGCCATCAAAGCACATCACGGATGGCAATGAAATTGGCAATAAAGCAGTTTTCTTTTTGCTGTACTTGATATAAAAACATTAACAGCAGAAGGAACAAGGAAACTACCAACTTGTCTTCATTTGTAGTGGATCAGGTGAGCTGAACTTGCTTGGACTTAAGCCATTAGACAGTGGTTGTAGACTTCTGCTTCTGAATCATTCAGTTGTATAGTTTTAGCACCAGAAGGTAAGGACAGGTCTTCAGTATCAGGGCACTGGGCACTGACTTTCAGCACCCTCATTGATCTCATATTGATGATCTATTATAATAATACACTTTTATTTACCGTATATACTCGAGTATAAGCCGACCCGAGTATAAGCCAAGGCCCCTAATTTTACCACCCAAACCTGGGAAAACCTATGGACACGAGTATAAGCCAAGGGTGGAAAATGCATTGGTCTCAGCCTCCCAGTATACAGCCTGCCAGCCCCCCTGAAGTATACAGCCTGCCAGCCCCCCTGAAGTATACAGCCTGCCAGCCCCCCTGAAGTATGCAGCCTGCCAGCCCCCAGTAGTATACAGCCTGCCAGCCCCCTTGGAGTATACAGCCTGCCAGCCCCCTTGAAGTATACAGCCTGCCAGCCCCCTTGAAGTATGCAGCCTGCCAGCCCCCTTAAGTATGCAGCCGGCCAGCCCTTAGTATACTGCCAGCCCTGTTCGCCAAGCACATTAAAAAAAAAAAAAACCTTCCATACTCACCTACAGGCGGCTTCCTGATGCTCCGCTCCCCGCGGCCAGTCTCCAGTCTTCTCTGTGTTGTATCAGCCGGCAGATACGTGTCCATGCGATCTGTCGGCTGGCGCACAATATCATGTGGAGGGGTCGCCGCGGATGACAACACCGTCTCTTGATATTGTGCGCCAGCCGGCAGATCGCGTGGACGCGTATCTGCCGGCTGATACAACTCAGAGAAGAGAGAAGACCGAAGACCGGCTGCGGGGAAGACAGAAGAGGAGCAGCCGAACATCGGGAGCCACGCGGACCATCGGGCCTCTGGAGGTGAGTATGGAAGCTTTTTTGTTTTTTATTGACTCGTGTATGAGCCAAGGGGAGGTTTTTCAGCACATTTTTTGTGCTCAAAAAATTCGGCTTATACACGAGTATATACGGCATCATATTCCGCAGCACTTTACAAATCATGGGTGACCTATCCTGATTACTCATACCGTATTTGTATGTATATACACTCACCGGCCACTTTATTAGGTACACCTGTCCAACTGCTCGTTAACACTTAATTTCTAATCAGCCAATCACATGGCGGCAACTCAGTGCATTTAGGCATGTAGACATGGTCAAGACAGTCTCCTGCAGTTCAAACCGAGCATCAGTATGGGGAAGAAAGGTGATTTGAGTGCCTTTGAACGTGGCATGGTTGTTGGTGCCAGAAGGGCTGGTCTGAGTATTTCAGAAACTGCTGATCTACTGGGATTTTCACGCACAACCATCTCTAGGGTTTACAGAGAATGTTCCGAAAAAGAAAAAACATCCAGTGAGCGGCAGTTCTGTGGGCGGAAATGCCTTGCTGATGCCAGAGGTCAGAGGAGAATGGGCAGACTGGTTTGAGCTGATAGAAACAGATAAAAAAGGTCAGTGCTCAACTCTTCTAAGTCACAATTCACATTCAGTAGGTAATCTCACCACCTTCCCTTCAGTTAGAAATTGAGGATCTCCTAGGTTTCTCCTGCCTTTTCTTCGTTCTCCTGAACACTGGATTCCAATGCACCCCTGAACCACTCCCGTGTCTGTGGTGCACTCTTAGTCCTTTGCCAGAAGATAAACGAACAAATAGTGCAGAATCCCAAGGTTCAAGAAGGATATTTTATTGTATATACTCACAAAGTGGAGTTAAAAAGCGCGCATGTAACAGTGTAAAAAACGCCAAACACCTCGCCGGGGTGTTACTATAGTGGGAGAGTGCCGGTTCAGTAGCTCCTCTGTTCTTTCTTTTTTGTCCCTGTTCTTTTTCCGGAGGTCGAACTTTTTGCAATATTTAATTTGAGCTGATAGAAAGGCAGCAGTGACTCAAATCGCCACCCGTTACAACCAAGGTAGGCAGAAGAGCAGCTTTGAGGCAGATGGGCTACAGCAGCAGAAGACCACACCGGATGCCACTCCATTCAGCTAAGAACAGGAAACTGAGGCTACAATTTGCACAAGCTCATCGAAATTGGACAGTAGAAGATTGGAAAAACGTTGCCTGGTCTCGATTTCTGCTGCGACATTCGGATGGTAGGGTCAGAATTTGGCGTCAACAACATGAAAGCATGGATCCATCCTGCCTTGTATCAACGGTTCAGGCTGGTGGTGGTGGTGTCATGGTGTGGGGAATATTTTCTTGGCACTCTTTAGAATAGAATAGAATAGAATAGAATGCTTTATTGTCCCCATAGGGGAAATTGACTTTGTCACAACGACAACAGCAACACCTCCATTCATGATCACTATTATACATATACAGACAAGTAAGATACAACATACATATACATATAGATAATAACAGTTATTTTAAAAGAGTCATTAAAAAGTATAAAAAAAAGAAAAACACCATGGTTACAGATATTAATTACTTGCCCATGTTCACTAATGCAATTGCCCTCGGTATAAAAGAATTTTTAAAACGATTCGTTCTACATTTCATATGCAGAAACCGATCACTAAATGTACTACGTTGACCCATTAGTGTGTAATGTAATGGGTTTTTCTCATTACATACAATGGACTTAAATTTGGAGAGCATACGTGCACACAAGATTGACTCCCAATCCTCTGTCTTAGTACCAACAATTGAGTTCACCTTCCTAACCAATTTCTTAAATTTGTTAAGTCAGTCGTGCAAGCATTATTTCCCCAACATACCACCGCATAGAATAAAACACTTCCAATTACAGACTGGTAAAAGGACAACAACATCCTACGATCCACATCAAAAGACCTAAGAGATCTTAAAAAGTACAGTCTCCCGGTCGCCTTTTTATACAGTTTCTCTGAGTTTATATGCCACATTAACTTATCATCCAGATAGACGCCCAGATACTTATAGTTTGTGACGCGTTCCACTGCGACACCCCTAATCTTCGTAGGCTCACCATCAGTATCACGTTCTTTTCGGAAACTGATTACCATTTCCTTGGTCTTAGATAGATTCAATTCCATTTGTGTCGCACCACTCCGAGAACACGTCAATGGTCGACCAGTATTCAGACAGATCTCCCCCTTTTATGCACCCTATTATCGCAGTGTCATCCGAATACTTCTGCAAGAAACACTCACTTCTATTTTTTTGAAAATCTGCAGTGTAGATGGTGAATAGAAACGGGGGAAGAACAGTCCCCTGTGGGGCTCCAATGTTACTCACAACCACATCCGACACTGTGTTTCCAATTTTCACCTTCTGCGGTCTTAATAACAGATAATTAAAGATCCACTGAATTAGGCCAGAACCAACCCCCATTTTACCCAATTTCTGACATAAACGTTTCGGGATAATCCTATTAAAAGCACTCCCAAAATCGAAGAACATTATCCTGATCTCAGACCCCGGCTCGTCCAGATGCATGTATACCCTGTGGAGCAAATAAAGAATCGCATCCTCCACACCCAGACGTGGTTGGTATGCGAATTGTAGAGGGTCAAGATATAGTCCAACTACTTCAGCAAGATGTCTCAAAATAAAACGCTCAAAAACCTTCATAATTATTGGTGTTAACGCTATCGGGCGGTAGTCATTTGGGCCCCTTGGTACCAATTGAGCATCGTTGCAACGCCACAGACTACCTGAGTATTGTTGCTGACCATGTCCATCCCTTTATGACCACAATGTACCCTGTAACATCTGATGGCTACTTTCAGCAGGATAATGCGCCATGTCATAAAGCTGGAATCATCTCAGACTGGTTTCTTGAACATGACAATGAGGTCACTGTACTCAAATGGCCTCCACAGTCACCAGATCTCAATCCAATAGAGCATCTTTGGGATGTGGTGGAACGGGAGATTCGCATCATGGATATGCAGCTGACAAATCTGCGGCAACTGTGTGATGCCATCATGTCAATATGGACCAAAATCTCTGAGGAATGCTTCCAGCACCTTGTTGAATCTATGCCACGAAGAATTGAGGCAGTTCTGAAGGCAAAAGGGGGTCCAACCCGTTACTAGCATGGTGTACCTAATAAAGTGGCCGGTGAGTGTATATATACATGCAGTTCCCTGGTTACGTACAAGATAGGTTCTGCAGGTATGTTCTTAAGTTGAATTTGTATGTAAGTCGGAACTGTATATTTTATAATTGTAAACCCAGACAAATATTTTTTGGTCTCTGTGACAATTGGATTTTAAAAATGTTGGATTGTCAAAATTAACAATAAAGCTTCATTACAGACACCTGTGATAACTGTTACAGCTGTCTATAGCAATCTAGTGAAATTTTCATTTTATTACACTAGAAATATATTGGACTTGCTGTACGAAGTATTCCAACCTCTTTTTTTTACAGTTATGTCAGGAATTTCGATTTTCAGCAGTTTCCTAAAATTTAATTAACATCTATTAACATTGATTCCATGAACAGTAGAAAAACTAGTAGCTGTAAAAGGTGTGTAGGTAGGCCATACATATATTGTTGACAAATTTAAAAAAAGTATTCACTCTTCATATAAAAAAAATTCAATGTAGTGCTGTAATGCTGCTGACAGGGGACATACAACCAAGGAGAAAAGTAAGGTAGGACACAGATGGTGATAATGGTAAACCCACTCAGATGTCCCTGCCTATTTGCTGATCCTACCCTAGACAGTAGTTAACAACTGGGCTATGTCGCCTTCCTGCGCCAAAGTGAAACACAGAGACAAAAATAGGACAAAACAAAACACAGGACAAAGGTTGTAGCAATATGGGTGAAAACAAAGAGAATTACTTAGAACAGGGAAAGAATCAGAAGAGGGTAATGAGGTGTATAAAGATCAGAAAACCTAAACAAAGCAATACAGAATACACTAGCAAGCTCAAGAGAATACTTTTATCAAGCTCTAGGAAGAGGGCAAAATAACTTATTATGGCATGTCAGAGTTCTGGGCAAGGTGTGATTAGGCCTCACTAACATTAGCAGGAGACATACGGTTGTGGTGATGATAATTTATGACAGCCAGGAATTAAATAGGGTAGCAATCAGACTAGTCCAAGACAGAATGCAAAATAAGTACAAAATCATAGTCAACAGTGTATCCTCTGCTGTACTTTATGTTCTGCTGTACTTTAGATGATGGTGCTGAAACCTGAACACACACAGTCGTTACTATTGTCTTTCAAAAAGTCAAAATTTTGCATAAGGAACACAAAAAAGTGCTGTATAATATCACATGTCATATGCAAAGACTGTGGCACTGAAGATAGAAATGTTTCTAAAGGGCATCAACTCTATTGAGCCATAATATGATTTAAAAATGCTTACCCATAAGGCAAAAGTCAAGTGGCTTGAGATATACGAGAATCCTGCGCCTCAGTCTTTTTTTAAACAGTGTTTGGATCATGGACACTCAACTAAAATTTAGAAACAAGTGGGGTAATCAGGAAAGGCAGTGCCCCATAGCTGTGCTGCAGCTTTACAGGCTGTTAAACAGCAAGCAGCACTTCCCTCTCCCACTGTGTGAGATTACATCGGGCAGAGGGAGTGGGGAAGTGCTGAAAGAGCAGGGAGAGGATGAGACAGTGTAACAGCCTGTTAAGCTACAGCACAAAGGGGCTCTGGTAGCACCCCCAGCGCCATTCAGGCTAATTTAAAAAGTTGATTTAGGCCATGGAAGGCAAATATAAGAAGATTACCACAGTCACAGTACCGGGATCTATAAATAAGTGCCCCAAGTTTTAATGGTACATTTCCTTTAAATTAAAATAGGAACTGCCTGGATACTCGACCACAACCTTTATGGTTATTTATTCTTCAGACAAATCCATAACAGTAGGTATGTTCCATAATGTTAGATCATCTAAGTTGAATAAGAATAATTCATTCCACACAGTGAGATTAACAGTTCTAAAAATAAGTGCCCCCCACCATCTAATAGCATATTATAAAAGCCTACAAGCGACAAAATAACAAGCCGCGTGCAAATGATGTGCATGTTTTCTCACAACAAATCTATCAATAGGCCGAGAACATAACCCGGCTGGGGAGATTTATAAGTGACATTTTGTATCCTCCGAGGACATGTGTAGCGCTGCGTCTGGAAATGGTTTCTACATCCAGTAAATTCTGGCGCGCTAATCACTGCAGCATTTTTCATATGCTTATTCACGAGAAATCACTGCTGAGTTATGAAGAATTACGGGAGCGCAGGGACTCAATGAGCTGCTAACAGACTGTTTTATGGCAAAGGCTGACACTATCCTAATGGCTGCTGAAACACATTCTGGAATCAGGTCGTGAGTCCATTTGCTCAGTAAGTGTGACTGTCTCTAACTAAGTCGGGGTTGAGGCTTTCTTTACTATTACCAAATCATACAACCTGATACTACAACTGAGACTGGTATATAATGACAGCTCAGAACCCTGTTGTTTTAGTTTTGGGTCAACTACACAGGTTAACATTACGGGTGTCCAGGAAGCGTATTAATGACACTACACTCATGTTATGGACGTTCCCCAATGGTACATAGGCTGAGAAAAATCCCAAGCAGGGCGGGCTACAGGTTTTAGTGGGCTCCTGGGCGATAGAGCCTTAGTGGGCCCCTTCGTGGGCTGCCCTCCAGTGGCCACACTGACCCCCCCCCCCCCCTGCGGAATAGACTGAACCCCCCTCCCCTTGCGGAATACACTGACTCCCCCTCCAGCTACACTGCCAGCCCCCCCTCCGGGAAAGAAAAGAAATCTCACCTTTCCTTGTTCCCCCAGAGCAGCGCATGAACAGCCTCCATCTTTCTTCGGCCTGGGCCTCCCGTATGCGCTGGCCCTGAAGCCGGCACATGTGATCTGATGACGTCACCATGTGCGCCGGCTTAAGAGCTGTCGCATACCATATGGAGCGCCGCTTCGTGGTAACCAGGATAGGTGAGTTTTGGATTCTGTTTCTATGCTGCGTCCCGACGAGCGCAGGATAGAAGCAGAAAAGTAATCGATCAGGATGGTGATCATTTGTACCAGTGTCATATAGCGACACTGGTACAATTGACCCGGGGGCCAGAGTGGGCCCCTCCAGCTCCCCGGCACTTTCTTAGGTTGGCCGGGTGCTGGCGCCGGGTCTGATCCCAAGTCATTGGGGGAGATTTGCCAGTTTTCTGATATATAAGCCCTGAAATAATTACAATTCCCTACAACCGCCAGGAATTGCAATTATTTTCCACTTTACGCCACTTCTACACCAAGTGGGAGTGGTGGGTGTGAAAGGACCACAGATGGCGGCGGAGTTGGTTGCTGCCCTCACCTGCACACTCACTATAAACAGATCACAGTGTTAAGTAACTAGTTCCTATGTCAGTTACAAAAAAAATTGGCCCATATTAATAAAAAACTGTGCAAACGGCACTACGTGTAGTGTGCAGGGGGCACCAGATTCATGACTCTTGGTTCTTCATGAATCTGGGGCCACCTGCACTGCTCTGACAGAGTGCACAAACTTTTTTTGGTGCACCTTTAAAATTGTGTTTGCATCACAATTCTGTTGGACACTGTGGGGCACATTTACTTACCCCGTCCATTCGCGTTCCAGCGGTGGCTTCTCTGACGAGCGTTCGGGTCTTCCAGCGATTCATGAAGGTCCTGCGCCCGATGTCCACCAGGTGGCGCTGCTGCACTGAAGTCCGCCGAGGTGCCCCGGAGTTCATCGTCTTCATCGTGGTGCATGTAAGTATGGCCCGCGCGACCAATTTTTTTTTTAAATGCGGCGGTTTTTCCGAATCTGACGGGTTACCGTTCGGCCACGCCCCCCTATTTCCGTCGCGTGCATGCCAGCGCCGATGCGCCACAAACCGTTCGCGTGCGCCAAAATCCCTAGGCAATCCAATTTAAAATCGGCGCAAATCGGAAATATTCGGGTAACACGTCAGGAAAACGCGAATCGGGCGCTTATTAAATGACCCCCTGTATGATAAATGTGGTGCACGGTCTGACTGTTCACAGAAACTCCCCTTTAAGCAAAGAATTGTGTGCTGAATTGGGTATAGTGCAGCCACGCTTTATAAATACATGTACAAACAGTTTGCACTGAAAAGAATGTGGAAAGTCAAACAGAAAACTAGCGCAGGGGCTTTAATAAATGTGAGCCATTGGGGCTTATTTACTAAGGGTCCGCGGACGCACTTTCGTTGGGCTTCCTGACGTTTTCAGGTTTTGCACGGCTTTGACAGGTATTTAGAAGGGTATTGTGTCGCACGCAATCGGATTGTGGCGCAGCTGCGCTGGCTTTCATGCAACAGAAATGGGGGGGGGGGGGCATCAGACGAACCGACTGATTCAGACTGAGCACAGGATTTAACTTTCAAATTTTGTCGCAAGCCCAAGCACTTACCTACACTGGGAAGAGGATGGTGAACTCTGACCTGAGTGGGGAAGAGACACATGCAGGATATCGGGCACACGATCTTAGTGAATCGCGGCACAGTGCATTATACACGGACAATGCACTTTCTGTGAACTCCGCGGGCAGGTAAGTAAATGTGCCCCATTATCCTCTCCTGGACCTCTGGTCATTATCTGTACCATAAAAATGAAGCCTTACATGTAAGCCCCTTTTAAGAACATTTTTAGACAATTTTATCATGAATTTAATCATGATGTGAGAATGAGTGACAGTAAACCTAGAAATGGTGCAAGTACCACAGGTTTTACAATTTAGGAAATTATATGGATTATTCATGCTTCATACACTTTACAGAACTAGGGCTCATATATGCAGTAATGGTATGTATACAAAAAAAATTTTGCACAAATAATTAGCGCACAGAGATCTCACGCATGCATAACAAATAGTCTGCCCACAATTAGAACTTGAAAGAATGACGCTAAATGGGGAAAATTTGTGTCAGTCACTCACATAAAAAGTCAAAATAGGAAAGGATCCCCTTACTTTCTATTGTAGAAAGTGCATTCACAGCTATTTAGTGCATCCATTAGAATATATTCAAAATACCCCATACACTATGGTTGATAAAATTATTCTGTAAAATTAATGCAGATTTTACACCCCTAGTGTGTGTGCTGTATGACCGATTTGTTGAATCTGCATTTATATAATACAGACCATATTTCCATTATTTCTAGTTAATCAGTAGCCATGAGGGAATAATCTTCCGTCAATGAGTTAAATGATAAAAATATAGTGAAAACCAAAAGCTTTAAAAGTTTTCAATACATGCCTGCTGGCTGCACCCACATCCATCCATCCATCGACTTGTTATTTACAATAAGGTCGAACTATCCATAGCGGGCTGGAAATCTTGCTTTGGTTCAAGAAGTTGGAATGTTGCTGACATGCCGTCTGTCAACACCCAAAAGGTATAAACCAGGAGAGAAAGATCTTGAAAAGCAATTTCGAGGCAAAGCGTTATGCTGGCAGAACACCTTGACAGATCGGAATTGAGGCGTTCAGATAAACAGCCGGCACAGCCTGCAATCACAAAATAACCGCGACTCCATCCGAGCTGCATGCTCCGCGTCCTGTCTCTTTTGTCTTACACTTTCATTACATTTGTGTTCAAAATCCTTAAAAGACTCAGCGATCTGTAACCTTTAAATGTTCAATCTCATGGCAAATGGCTGCATTGTAACCTTTTGTACTGCAGAAAGTATGTTAAGTGTCACAAAAACTTACAGCGGGCTTTAGCAGAGGAAAAAACGCCATCCGCAGAAACTACCTGAATAAAGGGGCAACTAGCACTGTGTGACATGTCTGAGGGAGTGTACAAGTAAATGAGGGGGACTTAAGGATAACCTAATTTACAGATGATCCCTAGTTACAGATGGACCCCTCTGCCCGCTGTGACCTCTGGTGAAGCTCTCTGGATACTTTGCTTTAGTCCCAGGCTGCCATAATCAGTTGTAAGGTGTCTGTAAGGTAATAATACTGCTGTCCATGAAAGCTATACATTTTTAAAATCCCCCCAAAAATTTTGTCTGGAGTTAAAATTATAAAATATACCCGTTCTGGCATCAACTTCTCAAATTCAACTTAAGTACAAACCTAAAGAACCTTATCCAGTCCTCTATTTATTTCTATGGGATTTTTGGGAGAGCTCTTCTCTTAGGACTCCATATTACTGTAAGGCAGCTCAGGTGTAATTGCAATCCCCAGTCCTGTCAATCTTTAGGCATGCCAGAGGTCAGACTTAAAGAGAACCCGTCATGCAAAATAACCCCCCTAAACTAAATATATTTTCATAAACTGCCATTAGAGAGCATTGCCTCTATCCCTTCATTGTCCCTCTACATGCCTGTAAACCTAAGCAATGAGGTCCTAAAGCTGTATGCAAATGACCTGTGAAATGTCCAATGAAGCATTAGCATATTCAAGCTGTCTACTCTATTCATGAGTGGGAGGCACAGCCACACCCTCAGTGCATGACTGACAGCCTGTATAATGATGTGAGGCTGTATAATGATGTGCTTCCTGGTGCTGGTGGCCACACCCCCTGCAGCCTGTGTGTGTATATAGGAGAGATACAGCAGCTCCAGGCAGCCATGTTACAGCAGAACATGTCAGATTCATGTGTAGCTCATATCTGTGTCTCTCACCTGTATATTAGGAGGATGCAGCATGTCAGCAGATGCAGCACACACACTAGCCATGCTTTACTATACATTACACACAGACATGAGCATGGGGAGGAGAGGGGAGGGGTAACAGGGGTGACATCACTGCCTCTGACCATGTGACCAGCCTCATTTACATGATAAAAAATAGATGATTTTACAATGAATAATGTATGAAATAACTAGATAAAGGCTGGGATGGGATCCTTGTGAGCTGCTCCAACAGGTAGAGGTGACAGGACAAGTGACACAGACCTGATGACAGGTGTCCTTTAAGATTAATTTCATATTCAGTATACGGTACTCTAATAAAATGTCCGACAGCAACCGCACTTCATTAACAAAATGTCCACAGCAGATGCCCCCTTTACATAAATGCCCACAGCAGAGGCCCCCTTTAATGATATGTCCACAGCAGATGCCCATTTAATAAAATGTCCACAGCAAATGCCCCCCTTTACATAAATGCCCACAGCAGATTCCCCCCTTCATTAATGAAATGTCCACAGGTTACCATTTACATAAATGTCCAAAGCAGAGCCCCCCTTCATTGAAATATCCACAGCAGATGCCCCTTTAATAAAATGTCCACAGCAAATGCCCCCTTTACATAAATGCCCACAGCAGATCCCCCCTCCATTAATAAAATGTCCACAGCAGAGCCCTTTGTGGCGCCTCGTGGCGCGCACACACACTATGCGTCATATTGTATATAGAGGAGAAGATGGAGCCGCAAGGTAGGGAAGAAGAAGCCGGAAGGTGAGTTTAGTGGGGGGTTTTTTTAAGACTGATGGCGGATCTTCATATAGGGCCACTGGGTAACATTGGCTCAATTTGGCAAAACTTCAATGGACAGACGATTGGATGGATCGCCGGTCACACAGATGCACGGCTCGTTATATCACAGAGAGTAATCAGATATGTCTTATAACAAGATGTGCACCTGTGTGACCACAGTCAGATTTCTTCCCACTGGAAATAAACAATAAGGCTTTCTACAGCAGGGCAGCAAGCAGAGATCTAGAAAACCGTGTGGAATTGATACAGAAAGTGCATTAGAAATTTGTATAACTTTTCATTATTCAAACAATCTCAATTACTTGTTGAAATGGGAATACAGGCAGTCGCCGGGTTACGTATACAAGATAGGGTCTGTAGATTTGTTCTTAAGTTGAATTTGTATGTAAGTCGAAACTGTATATTTTATAATTGTAGCCCCAGCTAAAAAAATTTTGTGACAATTGGATTTTAAAAATGTTGGATTGTCATAAGAACCAGGATTAATAATAAAGCTTCATTACAGACGCCTTTTATAACTCCTACAGCTGTTTATTGTAGCCTAGGACTAAAGTACAATAAATTACCAACACCCAGAGGTCCGTTTTTTAACTAGGGATCGTCTGTAAGTCGGGTGTTCTTAAGTAGGGGACTGTCTGTACCTTTTTAAATATTGGTATTGCAGGTATTACATTTTTCCTATTGCTGCATATTCCCATCCCAGTCTTCAATGTACTATAACCCACCCAAACCCACAGAAACTAAGGAAAAGATCTGGAAAATGAAAAAAAAAATCTCTGATGTTAATATCCAAATCAGGATACAGATTCAATTTTCACTCTTTTGACATAGTACTATTCCCTATAAAAAGCTGTAATGTATCAGCTGCCACTTAATCATGTCATAAGAGATTACTGTAAAAGTGTTTCTCTCAGAAATATATCATCAGGTTTTTACATTATTCTGTCCAAAGGAAAAATGCTGCTATTATTGATTCATAGATTTCACAGAAGGAAATTGTCTATAATGATCCTGAGAGTCTATGAGGCAGGGGCACGGATTGTTTTACGAATAAATACAAATGTATGTGACAATATGTGTAATATGGTTCATTTTTGCCACCTATCAGTATACTTTAGCAGTGTGGGGGGGCTGAACGATGCCTTAGTAGATTTATACAGTGTGACACAGGGATGGGTAAAAGTGACAAAACCTGAAACAGAAGGAATTCTACTTTACCTCTTATGTCCTCTTGACCATTACTGTAGCTTACAATAAGACCTCTTCACATGTTATACCCTTGTGCAGGTAGAGGGTTCATAGACTTGTATATTTTATAGGACACAAATAAGAGATCTTTATGTACATTGTTAGGACCAGTGAATACCTCAGTTATTTCATCCGTTTGTAGCATCGGTCCAATCCAGGAGTTGTGAGAGTGAAACACACAGAACAGTCCCAAATATTTCCATTATACCTAATCTTTGTCTCCACTCCTAGTTTTGGCTCACAATTACCTGATGTTAAACAAAAAAAAGGTGATACAACTAAGATGTGAGCTGGTCTTTTAAGGAATTTTCCAGGTCCATAATAGTGATGACTTATTCCATGGACGGTGTTGGCACCCTTCACGGGTGTTGAATATCTATGCCGTAGGCATTTAAATTATGGCACGGCCATCTTGAATTTGATCCCTGCCTCCTGTGGCGTCATCGGGGGTGTGGATTGGTTTCTATGAGTCTTATACAGGTTCCATGACCTGTTATTCATCCTAATCTGTAGCTAAACTGTCATATACTGCAATATAATAGTATATTGTAGTATATGGCAGCAGCAATCAGTCCCCCAAGGGTTAAAGCACCCCAGTGGGGATTGAAAAAGTGTGAAAAAAAGGGGAAACAATTAAAACCTTAAAGTTCAAATCACCCCCTTTCCTTAGAACTGATATAAAAATAAATCAAATCAAATCATATCGCTGAGTCCCAAAAGTTCTGATCTATCAAAATATAGAAATGGTCATTCCTGGCAGTGAACAATGTAATGGAAAAAAGCGCCCAACTATCTGATGTGCCACTTTTTTGGTAACAACGAAATCATCACTATGTCCCATAAAAATTACACCTTCCACAGTGCGGTACACCAAAGTATGAAAAAGGATTTGGCGTCAGAAGATGGGAAAATGAAGACAAAAAATTTTTGGACAAAGGGTTGTAAGTTTTTCAAATTTATCAAAACACAATAAAATCTATATATACATAGTTTGGCTTCCACATGATCGCACCGACCTAACAAATAAGAAGGAGTAATTTGGAGCGCACAGTGAATTCTGTAAAAACTGAGTTCACAAGAAAATGGCGTCACTGCTTTTTTTTCATCAATTTCAATGCATTCGTAATTTTTTTTGCTTCCCAGTACATGACATGCGATATTAAATACAGACACTAGAAAGTACAATTTTTTTATGAAGAAAACAAGCTCCCTCAATGGAAGAATAAAAAAAAGTTATGTTTTTTTGAAAGCGGGCGGAGCAAGGTGCCAGGTCGTTAGGGTTAATGTGAGAGGCTCTGTGCTGGGGAAACATGGCACGGATACCTTGATATATACTCTGCCAATTAGCTGCTATACCAGTATATTTATGAAAGAAGATGTCATGGCAGAGTTTTTTTTTTTTTCATTTTCCAATAAAAAAGTCCATATGGTCATAAGAACTCCAGCATACACGGTAATGTACGGTAATATGGATATGGCTTCTTCGGATGGATTGATGTAGTATATCTTTACTTACATTTGATACAGAAATGCAATTTCTTAAATCCCCCTGATACTCAAGGCCCAATATCTCCGAGGCTTAAATGGAGAAGATTTTTATTGCACAGTACAGATATTTGACAGGCAAATTAAGTTTGTATTCTTACTACAGCGAGCTACTCCGAAAGTACAAAAACTAATAACTGGAATGGAGCCTGGGAATTTTACAAGGACGTGATGTGAAATAAGTGTAGGTATTACTAACTACCTCTGTTCTTTGTGGCGTCTGGATTGAGGCAGGCATCGAATTGAGTAAAACCTAATATGCAAGATGTGATTAGAACTCCTGGGGATGTACAGAGCGCTCCATCTGACAGAGGTAAATCCGATGCCGCAGCCGTGATGGATTTCATTCCGAGGCAACATAAACATGAGCCAACACTTCAGGTGGTAAGTATGCTCGGAGATCTTACATGTACACCGGCTTTTGGAGAACAGGCAGAACGTGAGTTGGCAGTTGTTTCCATTAATCTTTTAATATGTTTTACAGCCAATCATTAATCTACTGAATTAGAATAATAACGTAGCAATGAAGACATAATTATGATCTATTCAGGCCCAAAGGGAAAAATTCCAGAAGAAATTGTCCTTTTCTCTTTGTTCTTACCCATTAAGAAGTCTTCTTGAGAAAATAGCATTGGTTTACATTGCAAACATAGGAGTTAAGGAGTGTGGATGATTTCCTTGCATTTTTGAGTTGTAACCGTTACTGGGGTGCAGAGGTTGCAGCAGAAGAACGGACTCCAGTGCCTACCTTCTATGCCAATAACAGTAACCCATGCAGTCTTATATTTGTGGCTTGATAGGCAGGTAGATAGGAATTGTAGTACCTAGAAACTTATAGGTCCTCATGGGTTTGAGTGATCATGGTGGCTTGTAGTCATTTTCAATGTTTCCCACTTCCCTGATCCTGGGGTTAATGAAGGGATTGTACACATCTAGCAGAGTTTCCCTTTGACCTCTCGATTGAATAGTAGTAGCTGCCCCTTGGTATGCAACAGGGCACATAATGGCATGAATTCTCAGAGTCACAGAAATACATGTGAACCCAAAAATCTCTTTTAGTTAAAGTAAATCAACCATGAAAATGTTGCATGATAAGCCAGGGGCACTTACTAATAGATCCAGGCACTGTGACTGTCGTTATATTCGTATACATGTTATCCATGACCTCTTTCCTTCTAAAATCTACTTTTAAAATTATGCTAATGAGCCAGCAGGGCTCTGAGGGGGAATTACTAAAACCACTTCATGCTGTAGCTTCATAAAAGAAGGAGGAAAAATTTGGATAATTCTAGGGTCTCCTGAGCAGGAAGAATATCCAGGCCTGGAGCAGGAACTCAAATAACTTGTCCACACCTTCTCAGCCCCTGAATGTTTTGCTTTAAAATAGTGCTGAGTGCGACAATTCCTGGGGTGCCTGGGACTGCAGGTGGAGGCTCTGACTGCCGCATTATACTTTCGCTATGTTGATGGTTGAGGAAATTCTATTCCATGAGGAAAGGGTTATTCATTTAGTATTTTGCAGAGCACAGTCTCAGCATTAATCATTCATTCTGTACATAGAGAAAATGTGCTTGAAGTGTGATGTAAAGTGACTAGCACAGTGTTTAACTACCGTCATCGGAATAAGCGCTATTGACTCAAATTAGTCAGTAATTCAACTCATCAAAGCAGCTGTATCCACTAGAAGTTACCTATTCCTGGCTAAATATAATCAACATTTTACATGCAATCGTCAAATAACAAGCTTATAATCCCTTCCAAATAATCATTTTCATAATTGTACACTTCTTAGATCATATTCATTAAAAATATGTAACAGCAAATAGACAAGTACTAAAAATGTTCAGTGCTGGTGCAAAACGTAGGAGGAAATACACGGTCTATATAACACATACTGTAAGAAAGTAGCATAAATCGCGTAACACATTGGGGCAAATTTACTTACCTGGTCCTTTCGGGATTCCCGATCTGGACGGTCCGGCGAAGATGAAGTCCGGCACAATTCACGAAGCTCGTGCACCCGAGTTCCTGCATGTGTCGCTTCCGCCGGAGTTCACCTTCTTCTTCCCAGTGCTTGTAAGTGCGTGTCTTGCGTCACAATTCGAAATGTTAAATCCCGCACGTAGTCTAAATCCATCGGGTTGTTCAACGGCCCGCCACCCGATTTGTGTCGCGTGCAAGCCGGCACCGATGCGCCAGAATCCGATACGCAAATCCCCTGTCAAATGCGGCGCAAAACGGAAATCACGGGAAACGGGAAAACAGGAAACCCGACGAAAATGCACTCCGCAGACCAAATTCAGGATTTCTGGAGCACATTCATCATGAATCTGGTGCTCCCTGCACTGCTCCAACAGAGTGCCCCACTGTCAGACTTTGCATGTTAAATCTGCCGCATGGTACAACTGAGCACCGGAACACCCCCTAATTTGTGTTGCACGATGCCTAGTGCAGCTGCCCAAAATGGTTGCGTGCGTGCCACAAATATGGCGCAGACACTTCTTATCCATGGAAGCAGTTTGCACTAAAAAGAATGTAGAAAATCTGACAGAAAACTGGCGCACGGCCCTTAGTAATATTATATATTATTATATTGGTGACACCACAGCATATACTGTGGAACACATCATCAATATCACATTAAGACTCTGACGCCCAACAAACCCCAGCAATCAGCTGATAAAGGCCGCTACTGCCATATTGTGAAGTTATGCAAGGGGTAAATAGAAGTGGATACAAGTTATGATATATTAATTTATTATTTCAACAACATATTTGGTAATCAATTTTTCTCTTCCTCAGGTCAAAATCAGGCAACGCTATAGTAAATTCATATATACAATTAAATGTTTCAATAAAATGCCCCGTACACAGCGAAGTGACAAAATCATGTTACTGCAGCTATGCTTCCATTCCATTAACAGGGCGATATTTGCCAATTCAGCAGAAATCACATAATGTAAGAATGAATGTAATATCAAAGTACTGGAAAACCCCTTTAAAAAGCAGTTGTCATTTCAGATAAGTTATACTATTGTGTGGGGGGTGTTGCGAAGATTTTCTTATATTCTTCATTAAGAAATTCTGCTTAGTTTGTAAGAAAGCAGGCTGGAAAGTGCCCCTTAGTGATGCCATTACTTCTCTGTTGTCAAGGGATGTCTGTCTACCAGATTGAAGACAAGACTTTCTCTTCTCTCCTCTCCTGTTTGTTTACAAAATATTGAGCAGAAAGTGTTTGTGCTGTCTCTCTGGTTGTTGTATGCTATGAATAGTATTTTCAAACATTGAGCTGACAGTGACGGGTTTAATCCTCACTGCTCACAGCTGTGTAAACAAACACATGGAAATTACAGGCCTGTGCAGGCTGGAATATGGATATATACAAGAGGGAGCTCTGTAGCCTAATATTTTACAAATAAAGCATAATTTCTTAGTAAAGTATAATAGAAAAGTTCCCTTTCCCTACCCCACACAATATTAAAAATGATCTCAAATGACCATTATGCGTTAATGTAAATGGATTAGAAACTAAGCATGGGAGAGGGATAAGTCATAAAACCAGAGTAACCATAAGATTTTCACGCCCCTTCTTTATTTTTTGCTTTTAGTTACACCTCTATTTTTCGCAATATTGATCCAAAAACATCTGATAACATGGGTACTCCCCTGATGTCCCTAAACAAGGTGAAGGGAAAGGAAAAAAATTAAGTAAAAACATAAGTAAATCCTAATCCTTATACAAATTCATCTAGATATCCTTCAAACACTTGTGTGTTTAGTCATGCTAAATATGTTATTTATTTTGCCAGGGTGTATGGTATTAGATATATTTGCTTTCTCAATATTTAAGAAGGTCTCATAAAGTAAGATATAGATCAGCCATTAGGCGTTTCAAAAATCTTCCATTGGATTGTCAGTAATAAGGACCCTACCAGCAACCAGGTTGATGCAAAATGGCAAATTTCGATGATTATCCCCTATAAAAATGTATTAGTTTCAGCCAACCACAGCTAAATTGCCACAACTTGGCTGATCATGTTTTGTTGCAGAAAGTCTTTCATTGACCATTGTAAATTTTTCATAAATTTCACTTGTCAGTCATCATTACTCCTCTGTTACTATCTTCTTGCCCAAAACATGGACAGTTAGCTTGGGTGAATGTTCAAGTGTTCAGCAGAGGGACAATGGTTGGACCTGATGGACCACACGGTTCAGCCATATTGAAATATTTCCCAAACACCTTCTCTAAAAGGAGAGCCCAAAGACCTTACAAAACAATACGAAAAGACCAATACATTTGCAATGCAAATTTGATCAGCCGTACCACATATCATGTATAATGTACTTCATCTGGTGATAAATATTTTGATGCTCTTTGCTATGGTTGCCCCTTAATATTAGGTCACCTCTGTTTATTATTCCTTGTCTCTTTATGGACTGGATGATCGTTATGTAAAAAAAAGCAATTAGCTTCCATGGAAACTAAATACTGTAATCTTGGTCTTGGCTTTCAGAATATTTAGAATATATGTAAATTGTGATGTTTATGAAAGGTTGTCCTTTCAATTGATGTCTTCTTTGAAGAGTCAACCTCTGCAGCCCCGAAACTCATTCTCAAATGGCTTAAAAACAGACTTTATTGTCGAGATTGTGGTGATTACGCTGTCTCAGGTCGCCGATGATTCACGAAGCCATTGTGCTGGAAATGTATGAGATCTGTCATAATTGCAAATCTCTTTGATACCATCCCTTGTCCCCATAGACAATGGGCAGATGCTGCCTACTCTGCAGGATGGCAAACATCATGTTTTTTAGATTTAGCATCAAGTGGTGGACAATAGCCGAATTCACTGCAGAGCTCATTATCTGAACATGGAAAAGGAAGAGTAAAAGTAAAAGTTTAGCTCCGACAAGCCAGAACTGCTACATAACTGGAGAGAAAATTTACAATGACATTCACAAAGAACTGAACAAGAGTATCTAACTTTGACGACAGATGCCATTTTAGATTGCCAGAGGTTTGATGTATACAGTGAATGTCTTGGTGGTGGGGGGCTTAAAAAACAACAAACTACTTTTGCTCAACTCCTCTGATACTCCTTTCCTTTCATGGCCTCACCCATCCCAACCAAAAACTATAAGATTTTCAGTTCTCCATTTACTATACCATACAAGGGCTTGGTTTCTGCAGTACATATTGTACTCCCTAGTATCTGCAACTACATACATTTTCATATGTCTAACAGAGGGATTGGAGAAAGAATAGGCATTTGTGCTACCAGCTGTATCAGCAGTATTGGTAACAGGAATCGGTCAGGGTGCTCAGCCAGCAAGGCCATCCAAGCATACGAGAGAAGAGAAGTCAATCAGTACTCACCAATGACAGAAGGACGCCGCCATCTTGGCTTTGATCGTTGCTCCCTGTGACGCCATTGGGGGGCGACGATCTGTTGCTATGATGGCCTTGAGTATTTATAACACATGAGGGTGTATAGCTTTAATCACTTGTTACAATGTGCCAGTGGAACATTGTACTACATGATCAGTAAAATCCTGTACTGTACCACATACTGTAGTATGGCAGTACAGGCAGTCCCCTACTTAAGAACACTCAACTTACATACGACCCCTAGTTACAAACGGACCACTGCATATTGGTAATTTATTGTACTTTAGTCCTAGGCTACAATAAACAACTGTAACAGTTATCAAACGTGTCTGTAATGAAGCTTTATTGTTAATCTTGATTCTTATGGCAACCCAACATTTTGAAAATCCAATTGACACAGAGACAAAAAAAAGTTCTGGTTGGGATTACAATGATAAAATATATAGTTCTGACTTACATACAAATTCAACTTAAGAACAAACCTACAGACCCTATCTTGTATGTAACCCGGGGACTGCCTGTATCTGGTGGGATCAATCAGACAACCTAGGGTTAAAGTACCCTAGGGGGGTCTGAAAATATGTTAAATTTAATTTACATTTTTAAAGTTAAAAAAAATAATTACATTCTACAATATATAAATACTGTGGCACATTTCCTTACACGGTCACTCAAGTTCACTAAAAGTGCTATTTCTGTGTATAATTCTGCGTGCGGCTATTCGCTAAGATCATTCACTTAGACAGGTCCGACAGAGTTCACCATCTTATTAGTGGTGCATCTTTAACTTAGGGCGTGCGACACAATTTGAAAGTTACGTTCGGCCCTCAGTTCGAATCGGTTGGGCCGTCCGATTGCCCACCTACCGTTTTAGCCATGAAGAACACAGGCTGAAAAAAGTGCACATGCGACTCTTAGTATATGTGCCCCAGTGTAATAAAAAGGGATCAAAACGCCATACAGTCCTCAAATTGGTAATACTCTCAACTTGCAAAAAATGGCAGTTCACACAGCTCCGCACACTGAAGTATGAAAACATTATTAGCACCAGTAGGTGGCAAATGAAGTAGTTTTTTTGTACAGATTAAGGGTCATTTACTAAGGGCCCGATTCACGTTTTCCCGACGTGTTACCGAATATTTCCGATTTGCGCCGATTTTCCCTGTATTGGAAAAACCGCCGCATTTTTTAAAAAAAAAGTGTCGCGGAGCTTGCACTTACCTTCACTAGGAATAGGCCGGTGAACTTGAGTGCATTCCGGGGAACTTCAGCGCAGCAGCGCCACCTGGTGGACGTCAGAGTAACTGCCTTAATGAATCCCGGCCGGACCCAAATCCACCGCAGAGAACGCACCGCTGGATCGCAAATGGACCGGGTAAGTAAATCTGCCCCAATGTTTGAATTTTTTATGATGTATTGCTATACAATAAAACCTATACAAATATGGTATCCTTGTGATCATACCGACCTAAATAATAAAGGAGACATGTCATTAAAAAACCCAAGCCCACAAGAAAATGGTGCGAATGTGTTTTTTTTCACCGATTTCACCAATTTTTTCTCTCTTTCTAGTACACAACATGGAATATAAAATACCATCACTATGAAGTGTGTGAGGCCCTCACACAGCTCTCTACATGAAAAAATAGGACTGAGTAGCGGAAGGTTAAAAAAATAATGATAATTAATTACTCTACCGCGTCTGAATATAAGACGCACTGGATTATAAGTCGCACCATTAATAAATGCCTGCTAAAATGTCTGGGTTCATATATAAGGCACACCGGATTATAAGGCGCACCTGATTATAAGGATGAATGACCAGCAGGTGGCAGACCTGTGCACAGTTCAAGGCAGCTGTTATCTGTCAGTACGGTTCATATATAAGGCGCACTGGATTAAAAGGCGCACCAGATTATAAGGATGAATGACCAGCAGGTGGCAGACCTGTGCGCAGTTCAAGGTAGCTGTTGTCTTTAAGTACGGTTCATATATATGGCGCACTGGACTATAAGGCGAACCTTTGATTTCAAAAATCAAAGGATTTTTTGTGCACCTTATAGTCCGAAACATACGGTACTTCATACCACTGATATATTTTCTAGGACACCCTAACTCCAATGTACTGATCCGTTAGCCTTAATAACATGGGCTCTGAAACCACATACTGCATATAAAAAGGGCGGTAATCACTTTTCTCATGAAATGGATTGAAAGCTGGCTCCCATGGACAAATGTTATGAAGGATTCGAATAGATTTGTGTTGCTCTTTTTGTGATTGTACTGAATTACTGCCATGGAGCACTTAGCTGGCACTCAAGCATTATGACTAATGCAGCCATTTTCTTGAGGCACTGATGAAAAACTACTTGCTTACTACATGGCAAAGTACTGTGTAATTTAATATAGGCCTTGAAGGCCAAAGAGAAATGTAACCAGGTTTCTTTGTACCCCTGAATGTAAAATATATAACCTTGTATGTGGTCTGGTTATACCCCAAGAGCTCTTTTGGCTTAATAGCTTCATTTTAAAAGTAAGGAGGCCATGGATGACAAATATAAGGGATATATGTGTAAGTGTCTCTGGATTATCATGATGGATATTGATGCTAGATTTCCTTTAAACAGCTGGTCAATGAGATTTCTGTTATATTATTATTATTGATGGGAATGGAGCCAAGAGAAAACTTCATTGTTCAATATTAAACTTCTGGTGACTACGGACTGGACTAAATAGTTCTCCCTTCTTGGAAATGTGAATGCTTTACATTATTATAAAAAAAAGATTAGGATCTCTCCAGTTCTTTTTACTTTGGCCCTCCACTTTATAAATTCCAAATAACCTATTGTAGAATTTTTATTTAAAGGGGTTTTCCATAAATTCTGGAAGCAATAAGTAAAAAGTGTTCTTACCCTGCTCCAGTTCCCACCTCCTGCTGGTACTTCCATACTTCAGCAACTGCTCCTGCTTTGGCCAATCCAGGACCTCCTTGGACCATGGTACATACCGGTAACATCAGAGGTTGTGGCGTCCTATCCTCTAAGGAGACCAGAAACCAACCTAGTGCAGGTGGGTTAAAAGTACCAATGGGAACCAGGAGCCAGAGCAGAGACAAGGAGGTTCTCTAAATAGTACTGCAGATTTATGTGGGTCCCATCCTAGGGACACCTTGTGATCTGCTTATTGTCACTGGAACCTTTAGCAAGTAGGAATTTCTCAAAGCATGGAAGATAGAATTCCATTAAGACTTTTCTATCCTTTCTAAATTTGGGGTATACAATAACCACACACTAAAAAACTTACCTAGGTCTTATGAATTATACATTATTTCTAGTTATGGAACCTTTTGACCAATACATGCTCTATACCAGGGTTGCACCTGTGACCCGGGTTCTGGCCCACACGTTGCTTCTCAAGAGACCAATGAGCATCACTGCCATCCCTGATGCTTCGCTCTGAGGGTCCCCACTATTATACATCTGCTTTCCGGGGTTGTGGGGTCTCCAGTATTTTAGGTTTGCTCCAGGGGTCTCCATAATGCCACATCTTCTCTGGGGCCTCCAGTATAATCCGCCTTAATTCTACATTTAGTTTTAAGCTCTATTTCTGTTTATGTGTAAAAATTCTTAGGGGACCTTTCAGCATGTAAAGTATGTTTAATATACAACAAAAATGCAATTTTATAATGTACTTAAAGGGAACCTGTCACCAGGGACCTCATTTTCACTAAAGACAGCTTGCAGAAGCCCATTACACCTGCATTACAATTATGCCTTTCTGCCTTCCCTAGGCATTTGCATTACAATATAATTGTGTTTTATTACTTACCTTGAACCCTAACTGAATCCCCTGTGTAGTCTCAGGGGTAGAGCTTTAGCCGCTCAGCTCTTGGCCCCGACCTTTGTGGTCCTGTACAGCTCCTGCCTCCTGTATTAGTTGCTTTGTTTCTGGGGTGGCATTTGTGCTGTACTGTGGCACATCTAGGGTTCTGGTTACTTGTGCAGCCCCTTGAAGTTGAGTGGTGTGACCGTGCAATCCCGGGACCGATAAAGGTTGTGCACCTCTGCTCTATTCCCCTACATAGGTTATGTTGGAACTAACAGATCTGATATTATCTTGCAACATTCAGTCAATCTTTTAAACATGGAAAGTGCCACAACCTAGATATTTTGTATTGTTGTTGAGAAAATTGATACATTCCCTTTGGACATTTTCCTCATTGCAAGAATATTTTCTTCTTCTTTTCTTCTTTATTTAACATATAAATATAGTCATGTACAGAGGTTTTCTAAAGTTTCCAAGGACATTGGAGATGGCTATGAAATTTCCACAGCAAGCATGAGTTCAATCTAGCTTCATTATATTGTCACCTAGCAACTCTGCAATTTAAACAAGATTATTTCAAAGGATCCGAGCTTATTTCACAATTTTGTTCTTGTAGATTTTACAGTTTATTCTTCTACCTTTCAATCAGAGACTCACAATCTGTGACCGTCAACATGTTGCAGATATCTTATTTTTACACTTTTGCGTTGGGTCCGCCTTAATTCTACATTTAGTTTTAAGTTCTATTTCTGCTTATGTGTAAGAATTCCGAGGGGACCTTTCAGCATGTAAAGTATGTTTAATATACAAAATGCAATTTTATAATGTACTTAAAGGGAACCTGTCACCAGGGACCTCATTTTCACTAAAGACAGGTTGCAGAAGCCCATCACACCTGCATTACAATTATGCCTTTCTGCCTTCCCTAGGCATTTGCACTACAATATAATTGTGTTTTATTACTTACCTTAAACCCTGACTGAATCCCCTGTGTAGTCCCAGGGTTTGGGCTTTAGCTGCTCAGCTCTTGGCCCCACCTTTGTGTACAGCTCCTCCCTCCTGCTCCTTCATAGAGAGCTCACAACCTGTCGAGTTGACATCAGTGGGGGAGGGAAGAGCTGTACAGGAGCACAAAGGTAGGGGCCAAGAGCTGAGCAGTCAAGTATATGAGCATCGGCAAGTCACATGTTGCTTTCAAACCAAAGCCCAACCCCTGGAATTACACAGAATACACTGAACGAGAGGACACTCATTGTCCTGTGCTGTCTACCCTGACAGAACCATCTTGATTTGTCGATTTTTCACTGTGCTCTACTATCACTCCCATAATGGCTCAGTACAGCATCACAAGTAGAGACAAAAGGGGGGATTTTTAAAGACTTGTACTGGAATGCAAGCTTTGATTCCTGGACACACAATTCCTGGACTTCTTTGTCCCTTATGCCACTTCCATGGCAAGTAGGTGTTGAGTGGGCCATGCCAGGCTGTCCCTTGTGTGGGTTATAGCTCCATTATTGATATATCTGTCGGGATGGAGGGGCAGGGGAAACATCAAGGCAAATTTCCCCCATTGTCTCATTTCTGCCTGATGGGTGAGCATTGTAATTATACTAATAAGAATAATTCCTTTATTTATATACTACACACAGATTACGCAGCGCTGCACAGAGCTTGCCAAATCAGCCCCTGTTCCCAATGGAGATCACAATCTAATCAACCTATCAATATGTTTGGAGTGTGGGAGGAAACCAGAAGACCCAAAGGACACCCACACAAACACGGAGAGAACAAACAAACTCTTTGCAGATGTTGACCTTGGGACTTGAACCCTGGACCCCAGCGCTGCAAGACTGTAGTGCTAACCACTAAGCCACCATGCTACCTATACTCCTCTCCTGTAAAAGTCCATGAGGAACATTTATCAAAAGTCACAATTCATGGCACAAGGTTAAGAATTGCAAACCACCACACTATTACACCACCTCCACGCCAAGTGTGTGGGGCATGAAGTGGGCCATGCTGGCCGGCGAAGTGAGGTGGAGCCTTGCTCTGCCGCATTAGGGATAGCCTGCATCAGTTCCTGGCTGGGCCTGGCATAGAATTGATCCAGCCATGCTGTCGCACACTCTTAGTATATAGACAGTAACCTGCCATGTGGGGAACATCAAACGTGGCGCGCGTTACACCAGCCCTTGATCATTTCTCCCCCATATTGGAACGGTCATCTTCTCTTTAGGATTTGCAATAAAAGGCTTTCAATTCATCAGCAAGCTGCCTCCCAACCAGTGGCAGATTGATATAAGCCACCCATTACCCGAGCTTCACCTGCAATAAACAACAAAATGGGAGGAAGGGAGACAATACAAACCAGATATCTTCTGGGAAGATGGCATAGGAGGGTTGTCTCTTTTTACTTAGTAATTTGGAAGCTGAGTAACTGCAATGATTATTAAAGTAAACAGCATTTCACCTAAAAAACACAATTGCTTTGGTAGCAGATGGTAGCGCCATAATGAGATGTCATCAGGCCATTTAACAATGGTGCATTGCCAACCTCCCCATTTAACAAAAACTGTTACTTATTAGAATTTATCGCATCTTTTTAGATTCTGTTAATTTCTAATCTATAATACATGAGTCTTATGATACATATCTATGTCACCAGGGTCCATGGGTGGCATTAATGAGCAGAAGACGTCTCCAATGATTATTGTATTCAATCACGAAACTGAATAGTTCTTAGAATTGTAATTGTTCCCCTATACAAGGACAACAGATGCCCATTTCCTCAAATGAAGCAACTCATGTTTTATAAAGACGCACATCCCACTCAATTGCTTTTTACATCACTTTTTGTTTGCAAACTAACAAGGATTAGACTTGTTGAGTTTCCCAATGGATGCATTAACCCAATCCAGGCTCAAACAAAACATCTGTCAAGATTTTTTCAACATCAAAAACTGGCAGAAAACTGACACATGAAAGAAACATAGTAGACAAGCGGAAATTCCCCCCAGAGGCTGATCACTCTTATGAATGGCTTGTTAGGATGGATCTGTTGGCTGTGGATGGTGGCCGGGGAGATTTTCCACAGCTGTTGCTAATAAGATATTCATGTAGGATGCCTGGTACTTAAATATGGAAATTGGTTTTAGGACTGCCGGCAGGGCTGAGGAATAATATCGAAAAGTTTACCATAGTTTGTATAACCCTTCTATAACTAAATGTATAACTAAACAGAAATATATATATATATATATATACACTAGGGGGGGTCGTTTATCTTATTTCTGTTTGTTTTGGTTCGTCTTTGTTGTTTTTCTGTCTGCTTCTTTGGTAATTTATCAATCTCACTTTTTCTTGAGTTAAATAGTTTTTTTTTCAGATTTCTTTTGGAGACATTTGTTACAAATGTCGCAAAAATGTCCCACAAATGTCTCAAGTCATTTCTTTCCATTTTCTAAGTTTTCCTTAAGTATGTTTTTGTTTAGAAATTTTTGTGGCCAAAAATTTTTTTAGACAATTTGAACTGATGAATGTCATTTGCGAGATTTAGCACATCTGGAAGAAGATATTTGTGTCTTACTTACAAAGAACAAATGCCCAGTAGACATTTCAAAATGTTCATAGAAAGATGCAAAAATAGCAATGCACCAAAAAATGTCTAAAAAAAGAGAAAAGACAGGAAGAAAAATAAAGATAAATGAGCCCCTATATGTTATATGTTATATTATATGTTAGGTTTTCCAATGTAGCATATCTTTCCACAAAAACATAAATGCACGCTACACATATGGATCTAAAGTTATGTAATATGTATGTATTACCATGGCCTGGAGGATATATCAGAGTTTTCTGGCAGAGAGGTTGTCATTCCTGTATTGGTGGTACAGTTGTCAGATCAAATTTATTCACATAATGTAATATATGTGTCTGCGTCATCCAGGGGCGGACTGGGAATTTAAAATGGCCCTGGAAAAAACTGTAAAAGTGGCCCCATTTTATGGGTGGAGTCAAAACAAGTGGGTGTGGTCAGATAATGTGGGTGGGGTTATAACAGACAAATTGTTGGTAGATGGCCTTAACGCAAAACAAGAACATCTTTTACTAGTAAGTGAATCTGATGTGCAAAGAATGTGACCTGTCGATCAGTAAATGATGCAAACACACGACCCGGTAAGCCTTATATACCTTTCCCCTATGTACAGGAATATAACTACTATAATACTGCCCCCTATGTACAGGAATATAACTACTATAATACTGCCCCCTATGTACAGGAATATAATTACTATAATACTGCCCCTATGTACAAGAATATAACTACTATAATACTGCCCCCTATGTACAAAAATAAAACTACTATAATACTGCCCCCTATGTACAAGAATAAAACTACTATAATACTGCCCCCTATGTACAAGAATATAACTACTATAATACTGCCCCCGATGTACAAGAATATAACTACTATAATACTGCCTCCTATGTACAAGAATATAACTACTATAATACTGCCCCTATGTACAGGAATATAACTACTATAATACTGCCCCCTATGTACAAGAATATAACTACTATAATACTGCCCCCTATGTACAAGAATATAACTACTATAATACTGCCCCCTATGTACAAGACTATAACTACTATAATACTGCCCCTATGTACAAGAATATAACTACTATAATACTGCCCCCTATGTACAAGAATATAACTACTATAATACTGCCCCCTGTGTACAAGAATATAACTACTATAATACTGCCCCCTATGTACAAGAATATAACTACTATAATACTGCCCCTATGTACAAGAATATAACTACTATAATACTGCCCCCTATGTACAGGAATATAATTACTATAATACTGCCCCCCTATGTACAGGGATATAACTACTATAATACTGCCCCCTATGTACAAGAATATAACAACTATAATACTGCCCCCTATGTACAAGAATATAACTACTATAACACTGCCCCCTATGTACAAGAATATAACTACTATAATACTGCCCCCTATGTACAAGAATATAACTACTATAATACTGCCCCCCTATGTACAGGGATATAACTACTATAATACTGCCCCCTATGTACAGGAATATAATTACTATAATACTGCCCCCTATGTACAGGAATATAACTACTATAATACTGCCCCCTATGTACAGGGATATAACTACTATAATACTGCCCCCTATGTACAAGAATATAACTACTATAACACTGCCCCCTATGTACAAGAATATAACTACTATAACACTGCCCCCTATGTACAAGAATATAACTACTATAATACTGCCCCCTATGTACAGGAATATAATTACTATAATACTGCCCCCCTATGTACAGGGATATAACTACTATAATACTGCCCCCTATGTACAAGAATATAACTACTATAATACTGCCCCCTATGTACAAGAATATAACTACTATAATACTACATATATACACAGAAGCGAACATGAAAAAAATCAGTATTTATCATATACAGCTACAGAAAACACATGAGATCCTCACCTATTGCATCCAGTGACATCAGATGACGTGTCCCCGGATTGTGCTCGTTCCTCTTCTCCATTAGTTCCACCATCACCTTGTCTCTTCCTCCAGGTACACAGCTTTCCTGCAGAGTTTACCACACAGACGTCTTATGTTCTGCACTTTCCCATTGTCCCTTCTTCTGCTACCACCAATACTGTGCCCCAAATACTGTAATAGAGCCCCCTACAATATTAGTACCACACAAATAGTGCCCCATAATGTAAGGATAATGTATTTCTTCTTTCTCACCTTTAACCTCCTTAACCCCCCACTTCCACCCCAGTATTGATAGAGCTCCGACTATGACCCAGGTGTAATAATAATGGCCCCGGCCTACCCCAGTCATAAAATTAATGCCCCCAGCCTGCCCCAGACACAGAATCAATGCCACAGACTGCCCCAGACATAAATTGAATGGCCCCAGCCTTCCCCAGTCATAAAATTAATGCCCCCAGCCTACCCCAGACATAGAATGTATGCCCCCAGCCTACCCCAGACATAGAATGTATGCCCCCAGCCTACCCCAGACATAGAATTTATGCCCCCAGCCTGCCCCAGACATAGAATTTATGCCCCCAGCCTGCCCCAGACATAGAATTAATGGCCCCAGCCTACCCCAGACATAAAATTAATGGCCCCAGCCTGCCCCAGACATAGAATTAATGGCCCCAGCCTACCCCAGACATAGAATTAATGGCCCCAGCCTACCCCAGGCATAGAATTAATGGCCCCAGCCTACCCCAGACATAGAATTAATGGCCCAAGCCTACCCCAGACATAGAATTAATGGCCCAAGCCTACCCCAGACATAGAATTAATGGCCTAAGCCTACCCTAGACATAGAATTAATGGCCCCAGCCTACCCCAGACATAGAATTAATGGCCCAAGCCTACCCCAGACATAGAATTAATGGCCCAAGCCTACCCCAGACATAGAATTAATGGCCCAAGCGTACCCCAGACATAGAATTAATGGCCCAAGCCTACCCCAGACATAGAATTAATGGCCCAAGCCTACCCCAGACATAGAATTAATGGCCCCAGCCTACCCCAGACATAGAATTAATGGCCCCAGCCTACCCCAGGCATAGAATTAATGGCCCCAGCCTACCCCAGACATAGAATTAATGGCCCAAGCCTACCCCAGACATAGAATTAATGGCCCAAGCCTACCCCAGACATAGAATTAATGGCCTAAGCCTACCCTAGACATAGAATTAATGGCCCCAGCCTACCCCAGACATAGAATTAATGGCCCAAGCCTACCCCAGACATAGAATTAATGGCCCAAGCCTACCCCAGACATAGAATTAATGGCCCAAGCCTACCCCAGACATAGAATTAATGGCCCCAGCCTACCCCAGACATAGAATTAATGGCCCCAGCCTGCCCCAGAAATAGAACTAATGGCCCCAGCCCGCCCCAGACATAGAATTAATACCCCCAGCCTGCCCCAGAAATAGAATAATGGCCCCAACCTACCCCAGACATAGAATAATGCCCCCCCGCCCCAGACATATAATTAATGCCCCCGCCAGCCCAAGATATAGAATAATGACCCCGACATATAATTAATGCCCCCTGCCAGCTCCAGATATACAATAATGCCCCCACCATATAATTGATGCCCCTTGCCAGCCCCAGATGTAGAATTAATGCTCCCTGCTAGTCCTAGATATACAATAATGCCCCCCCCCCCGCCCCAGACATATAATTAATGCCCCCGCCAGCCCAAGATATAGAATAATGACCCCGACATATAATTAATGCCCCCTGCCAGCTCCAGATATACAATAATGCCCCCACCATATAATTGATGCCCCTTGCCAGCCCCAGATGTAGAATTAATGCCCCCTGCTAGTCCTAGATATACAATAATGCCCCCCCCCGCCCCAGACATATAATTTATGCCCCTGCCCCAGACATATAATTTATGCCCCCTGCCTGCCCTAGATATACAATAATGCCCCTTGCCCCAGACATATAATTAATGCCCCCCATCCCAGACATATAATTAATGCCCCCTACCAGCCCCAGATATAGAATAATGCCCTCCCCCCGCCCCAGACATATAATGTATGCCCCCTGCCAGCCCTAGATATACAATAATGCCCCCTGCCCCAGACATATAATTAATGCCCCCCCCCCGCCCCAGACATATAATTTATGCCCCCTACCAGCCCCAGATATAGAATAATGCCCTCCCCCCCGCCCCAGACATATAATTAATGCCCCCTCCCCTGCCCCAGACCTATAATTTATGCCCCCTGCCAGCCTTAATGCACCCCCCCACCCCAGACATATAATTAATGCCCCCCCCTGCCCCAGACATATAATTTATGAACCCTGCCAGCCTTAATGCACCCCCCTCCCGCCCCAGAAATAATTATTGTCCCCATTCTATCATTAAAAAAAAAACAAAACATCATACTCACCCTTTTAAGCACAGGTTTCTTCCCTCGGTCTTCTGTGGCTTGGTGTAGAGGCGCGGGATAGTGACGTCACTGCTCCGCGCCTCAACACCAAGCCGCGGAGCTGCAGGGAGGGCCGGACAGCTGACACGGTAAGTGCCAGCCTCCTCCACGCTACACAGGTCGCGCAATTACGTCAATTGCGCGACCTGTGTAGCTGCCCTTTATACACAGACGCTGAAGCAGCGGTGCTGCGCTGCGTCTGTGTACTAATCAATAGTACCTGCATCGTACGATCGTACGATGCAGGTACTATAGATTAGATGAAAAGTTGTAGGGAGTGCGGACCGGCCCCGCACCAGCTCCGGACCGGCCCCACACCGGCCCAGGACCGACCGGCCCACCGGGAAAATTCCCGGTGGGTACAATGGCCAGTCCGCCCCTGGCGTCATCCCCTATCTATAAATTACTGCTGAGGATAGGCTGATAAGTGTCATTCTGTTTCATCAAGTCCTTGCTAGTCGGAACACTGCTGTACTCCCTCCCTGTTTGCATTGTATTGTCCTTGTTTTTTTGCACTTTGACACAGAAAGGAAACATCAACCAGTTTTCTACTGCCACCCAGGGTAGGGCAAGCAGGCCGGGAAGGGAGTTCAGTCCATTCACTGACCCTGCATAACAACCAAAATGATATATATGAGGGGGATAGAGGGGACATCATCATGTACTGTATCAATGGAAAGAATAGGACAGAGGTGATTTTTACATATTTTTAGCATTTTAGAGAAATGAGTGTCCTGCTCCCGTTCTCCTGAAAGCTAGAGTACAATTGTTGAAAGAAAAGAAGACTGTAGATGGTACTTTCCTTATCTGGTGGCTACAGATCAATGACTGTGGTAGTCTCCTTTCTTCTAAAATCAAATTAAAATTATGCTAATGAGCTGGAAGGGCTCTCGGGGATGCGTTACGTTTCCCCCTCTTTCCCCCTCTGAGCGCTCATTTCTCCAGTGGGAGCACCCGCTTTTCCTCCTTTCCACCTGCGCTCCAGCGGTCATAGCACCACATCTCATCTCTATTTCTACTTATACCTTGCAATGCATGCCTGATGAAGGTCTGATTTTATAAGACCAAAACGTTGCAAAATAATAATTTTTGTTGGATTGCTATACTGTTTATTCTGGATTAAATACATTTTTCTCGATTTTTGACCAATAAGGAGTTTTTTCTACTACTTGTGCACCCATATACTCTGAAACATTCGGGCAGATTTACTTTCCCGGTCCAGTCGCGTTCCAGTAGCGCGTTTTCCGGCGCTGATTCGGGTTCTGCCGGGATTCACTAAGGTCATGCGCCCGATATCCACTAGGTGTCACTGCTGCGCTGAAGTCCGCTGGAGTTCACCTTCTCCATCCCGATGTATGTGAGTGCTATTCTTGTGACACAATTTTTTTTTTTAAATACCGAATTTTTTTCGAATCTGTCGGGTTTTCCGACGGTCACACCCCTGATTTCTGTTGCATGAAAGCCGGCGCCGATGCGCCACGATACGAACGTGTGCGCCAAAATCCCGGGGGAATTCAGCGCAAATCGGAAATATTCAGGAAACCTGAAAATGCACGATTTGGACCCTTAGTAAATGAGCCCTGTTGTCTTGGGTGACACATTTCCTTTAAATATTCCAAACAAGCAATGAATGTTCTAAAGTATGTGCAAAAAATGTATGTGGAGAACCTTAAAAAGAAAATATCCCTGTCCAGTTGTGCTATTTTTCTCTCGTTCTCTCCCAATTATTCTTCAGTTTTCCCTCTTCACCAAGATGTATTTAGGCCCCATAATTAGGTAATCTTTGTCACAATACCAATTTGCCCAGCAGGAGAACCCGATTGGCAGGTTTCTAGCCTTCAAAAGCATAGAGCGCACACATCGCCAACTCCACTACGACTACTAGCACTGTACTTTTATTTTTCAATTTTAACTTAAGAATGACCTCCCAAGGGGCCGATAGAATCCCAAAAAGATCTGTCCACCAGGAATCATTTTAGTTCCCTTAATGGCCCCAGGAGACTCCGCTTTTCCCCATTCTGTAACAGATGAACCCTGAGAACTCTGTCTCCCTACTCAGTATTCAGAATCCATAAGCAGACATTGTTTTGTTCACAAATTGACTAAGTATAAAAATATACTGCATCCAACTCTCACACGGCACAATCTTATCTTAAGCATAGCAGCTTCTACAGACAATTGCTTTATTTTGGGTCACTGCTGGATATTGCACTTATTGCAAAAACACACATCATACGCTCGCTATCTGTAGCTAAAATACAGTCAAGTAGTAAAGAAATAGGCAATAAAGCCAAAGCGGAGAGACAGATGAAAGGATTTCGAGTTAGAATTTTTATGACACAACAGTCAATTACATGTTATTAAAGCAATAAGGGCCAAACAAAATGAAAATGAATGTGTATTTTATAGTGAAGGGCAATATGCAGACAAAGTCGGATAATCGAAGTCTAGCGTGTCCATAATAAGAACAAAAAAATAGAGCACATTAAGAGAATGAAGACAGCGGATAATTTACATTTGGAAATATAATTAGAATTTGTTATTTTCAGCGTTTTGCTGCTTTTTGTATGATGTATTATTTGTAACATGAAATAACAGAAAAGCAAATATTAAAAGCGACACTATAAAGAAAAAACAGAATGGGGCACATTTATTAAAGCCCCTGCGCCAGTTTTCTGTATGACTTTCCACGTTCTTTTCAGTGCAAACTGCTTGTACATGTATTTATAAAGTTTCATTTGTGGCGCGGCTGCACTATACCCAATGCCACACAAAATTCTGCACTGAAAGGGGCGTTTCAGCTTCACATTTATCATGCAGAGCCCAACAAAATTGTGCCACATGCCTTATGTTAAAGGTGCAGCAAAAAAAACTGTTGGTGCATTCTGTCTGGGTAGTGCAGGGGGCGCCAGATTCATGAAGAACTTGCACCTTGCAAACGAAATTGTGCCACATGTGGGTCAATGTTTCATAGGTGAACCCAGCACGTGTCACCCAATGACTTGCCTGATTGTGCACGTAATACTGATCTGCTGTTCAACCCCTTTAGGAAGCAGCCATTTTTTTTTACTTTAGGCTCAGCCCCATTTTAATCAGACATGCATTGCTTTACATGGTTCTAACTTAACAACTTGCCAAAAGTGATTGTACTCGGGGTTAGTGGTAAATTTTGGTTGATAAGTTTTACGTTTATTTATTTTTTAAAAATTTCTATAAAATGGTGACATTTTTCAAAATTTGAGATTATCTTGTTTTCAGACATAGTTTTACCTATATTAGTTACTAACAACTTCCATACGTCTGCTCCGTTACGCCTCCAAACTAATTTACATAATGACAATTTATTTTTCTGTAATGAAGATACGGTGAACAGTGTCAGAGGTGTATATAGCCATTTTGCTGAATTTCCTACCATGTGCCCTACTATATACCCTACCATTTTAAAACTCACATTTAGACGTAAATACTGTATCCTGCAGGGTTGAGTTTTCTTGATACATCCAAACATTTATGACATCTTAGGAAAGTTGCAAGACAGTATGGCTTGGGAGATAGCAGAGGTAGACATCATACCCAACACAGTTAATTGTTTTGTATTGGGGCTTGTAAAACCTTATGGTATTTCCTTCATATTAATAATCAACTACTGTATCTAGACTTATATTCAGCAGGGAAAGCCAATAAGTTTAAAAATCTATAAATAAAATGTCAGTCATTAGAAAATCCTGCAGGTTACTCTGCTAAATCAACTTTAAGGAAATCTACCATCAAATTCAAGCAGGATAGACCAGGGACCCTTACTCATAGATCCAGGAAGTGTGACTATGGTAATCTTCTTATAGTTGTTATCCATCACCGCCTTCCTTCTAAAATATATTATGCAAGTGACAAATATCAGAGCCCCTCCATGCTGTAGGCTGTTACACTGTTTCCTCCTCCCCCTGCTCCCTCGGCACTTCCTCCCACTCTCTACCTGATGGAAGCTCACACAGTGGTTGGAGGAAATGCTCCTGCACAGTATAACAACCAGTGAAGCTACAGCATGGAGGAGCTCTAGTAATGCCCCCCACAGCCATTCTGGCTCATTATAATAATTGTATAAGTTGATTTTAGAAGGAAGGAGGCCATGGATTACCGCAGTCACAGGGCCTGGATCTATAAGTGTCCCATGTGCTTCAAGCTTGAATTTGATGGTAGATTTCCATTAACTGGATTTAGCCGTGTAGCCTACTCCTGTATATTGACACTCTATATATAGATTTGTTGCCGCTGAATATAAAACTAGGTACAGAAGTTAATTGTTAGTATGAGGGATATACCATAAGGTTTTATGACCCCTAAAGCAAAACAATTACTGGTGTTGGGTAAAATGTCTACCCCCGCACCCCAGGGATAAAAGAATTTATGCTAGAATGTAAAAATGGTTTTCCACACATGAAATCTGATTGTTGACTTATATTGGGGCGCATTTACTAAGGGCTGTGCACCAGTTTTATGTCAGACTTTTCACATTCTTTTATTTAAGAAGTTTCTGCGCCACATTTGTGTCGCACGTGACCATTTTGTGGTGCGGCTTCCTAACTTCCCACATTATCCGTCACATTTATGTGTATTTTGTCTGCATTTTTAGGCGCAATTTTTGGTGCACAATAGACCAGGAAAAAAATGGTCAGAAAGCAAAATTAAGGCGCAGTTCATCTAAGATTTTTGGCGCACATCTCATTGATGTCGGCATTTTTATGGCACATGACTGATTATTACCGTCTACCCATTATTTACTTACAGCCGTGCACCACCTGAAAACATCGGGCTGTGCTTTCTGGAGACTGATACTGATGCCGACAGTCGTGCTTGCACCAGAATTAGTAAATCCCCCCCTCTATGATAAGGGTGCACCAATAAAAAGTGGTGCACTCTGTCGGGGGAATTCAGGGGCGCCCTGCACACTACACAGGCAAACTGCACATAGTACTGACTGCACTGTTCTTGGTAAATGTGCCCCATTATATGTTTGGTAACTACTCATTTATGTTATTATGCTATGACATGTCAGTAACCTTTCGTAAGTTCGTGACACTTTTGTTAGCTCAGTTATTGTCACAAGTTAAATGGTCACCATGGTAACAAAAGTAGTAGATTTGTGTGTTTACAAGGATTAAAATATATATACAAGAAATAGAGGTGAATACCACGACCTTTATTCTTTATGTTAACTCTATGTTAGATTTGTAGTCTGTTCTTCATCAGGATTTTGTACATCATCTTTTGTTGCCCAAAGCTGATGCGCTTATATTTTTCTATCCTGATCATAGTACATAACCGTTGTCCGGTGACAATAAATTGCAAAGACCAGTAATAATCAGCTAGTTCTCTTTACCTGCAGTGACACCACAGGAAAAATAAGTTATTACCCAACTTTCATTGAAATCAATGACCTGTCTGTGTAATGCCCGGACACCCAGGTTCCAGTATCTAAAAAATGTACCTCCTCCTACTCACTCACAATTTCATCATAGGGCAGTATAGGGACAGTATAGGGCTAATATACCAGGGAATGGTCCTCAGAGGGAAATTTGGGGTTGTTGGTCTTTGTTTAGGGTGGTTGCTCTGAATTTAAGTTTTAGGATGGTCTAGACTAGAGTCAAGTAAGGGAGTTGGCAAACCCTATCTCCTTCCTGCGACTATTGCATCTGCATATGCAGAACTTAAGTAACGACACTTATTAAAGCTTCTTGTATATATTATTTAGATTATTTTTGTTACTTTGTATTTTCTACATTTCGGTGCCTAATATTATGCCCTATGTTCCCTACTTGCATTCCCGCTGGAGTTCACCGAAAGTGCATTGTATGACGATAATGCACTGTGCTGCGATTCACTAAGATCGTGCGCCCGATATCCTGCATGTGTCACTTCCCCACTCAGGTCCGACAGAGTTCACCATCTTTTTAGTGGTGCATGTAAGTGCTTGGGCTTGAGACACAATTTGAAAGTTAAATCCAGCGCTCAGTCTGAATCAGTCGAATTGTTCGATGGCACGCCCCCCTAAATTGTGTCACACGGAAGCCAGCGCAGCCTCTCCACAAACGGATCGTGTGCGCCAAAATCACAGCTGTTAAATACCTGTGCAAGCCCTGAAATCCCTGAAAAAGGTGCAAAGTCCGACGAAAATGAGCAGAGCAGCGCAACCCTTAGTAAATGAGCCCCATTATGTCTTTGATGAATGTTACCATTCCTGCCATTCCCAGGAATTACTGTAAAAAAATGTAAAGTCTAGCAGGGCCACTGAAATAACTGGGAACAATTCAAAAATATATCTTGCATAGTTGGAAACAACTATACTTATGTAAGCAGAACCTTACAGTCTTTCTGTGCATTCAGTCCAAATGCTCATTAAAGCGTAGCTGTTGATAAAGTTGTTTCTATGGCTGCAATAACTGAAAACTAACATTTTTCGAATCTAAATTAAATACCCTATTGCAGCCATTTACTAATTCTCTGCTTTCTGCTTGCCTCAGCCCCTCTTTGTCATGGTCAGGGCCGCCATCAGGGTGGGTTTATTGTGACATTGTTCAGGGGCCCCTGAGGAGAAGGGGCCCCAGATCACAGAAAACCCTCCTCCCTTCCCAGGTGCCCTGGAACTCATTGGCCCACATCTACTAAGGGCTTTGCAACAGTTTTCTATCAGACTTTGCACATTCTTTTCGGTGCAAAATACTTGCACATGTATTTAAGGAGTGTTCCATACCACATTTGTGTCACACGCAACTGTTTTTTGTTGTGGACCACTTGCCAAACCACGTAGTGGCGGCCCTGGTCATTGTGAAGCCTTGCAAGAGGCATCAGGAGATTACAGGGGCAAGGCTATGCCCTGTGCTCACTCCCATGTCTGCTCGCTACTGTCTATTGTATGTCTATCATGTTCCCACACACAGTCCAACTCGCTGTTCAGTTTAATAAAGAATCTAGTATGAGCAGAGTATCATCTTGATCCTGCACTGCACCACCCCATTCTCTCTAGGCTTTGGCAAGTCTGCATTCGGGTCAGTGAGGAGAAGGAGGCTAGTGTCAGCACAGCAGTATGGTAACTAGGATGAATAGTGTGCTTTGTCTTCTCCAGCCTCCTCCGGGATGTCTTCAGCTGCTTTCTTGTACTTTCTGGTGGTCCAGGGGATCCACTGACTCTTCCCTAAGAGACTCTGACAGTTTGTCCCTATGAACTGTGACAAAATAAGGTTAGAAAAAGACATCAGTCCATCAAGTCCAACCTATTTATTCTATCGTATACAGTGTTGATCCAGCAGAAGTCAGAAAACCCTGCAAGGCTGATGCCAATTGGCCCAAAGTAGATAAAAATTCCTTTCCGACTCCTAATATGGAGGCTCATATGTAAAACTAACACAGAATTTATGGGTCACATCTGTGTTGTACAGCAGTAATGCTGAGGAGAGGCATTAGCTAGTGTATCCTGATTGTTGGGTCTGCTTGTACATGTGAGGAACTCAGCATTATGGAAAGTGATGGAAGCTGCTCTGGCCTCAGTTCTCCTAGCTCATGTCACAACCAGGATGTGTCCGCCTACTTTAGGAGAAGCTGAAGATGTCTTTGTGGATAGAACTGATGGATATATTAGGCTGGATCTCAGGCTAGGAAGCAGCTAGCAGCATGGTATAGGCATTATTGGATTTGTTGTCAAAGTATCTATTCAAATTTGCTAATGCTATTTTGGGCCAGGTAACTTCAGAGTTACACTTTAAAGTACCTCAGGTGGTCAATTGTGTCATGTGACCCATTTAGGGTATGCTATTTGGCTAAGATGATTTATAATGTCCCTGTTACAAACCCCTTAATCAGTGCAGCAAAATGTGCTCTTCAGCTGAACACTATTTAGAAATTTTAAAGTTGCACATAGTCCTCTACAGACCTCTAAGTAAATGCAGCAGCCTCCGACTTAACAATGAGCCATAGTCGTGTGGAATAATTTATTACTCAATTCCTATTTTATACGGTTAGTTTCAGTGTTCTCTAAATGGCCTCAACTTTCTCAATAGTTTCTGTTTATTCCCTAACAGCAGCTAATGGATCACTTCTACATTTGATTAATAATTAAATGTTTTTAAGAGAACATTCTGCCAATATTCTAAAAGGTTGCTTATTAATTTGGAGAACTCAGGGTATCAGCTTGTGTCTTGGGTAATATTCTGGAGAAATGAGAGTACGCCGGTATTTGATTTCCTGTGCAAAAAAACACTTCTTTATATATTTATTCTGTTCCCATACGCTCCTCGAATAAGTAATGTTTGGCCTGTGCACTTTATTCCAGCTAACAATTACCAACAATGTATAACCGCCGCATACCTGCCAACGACTACAATGGCCCGGGAGTCCTAAAAACAATAAAAACGTGCATAATTTTATCTTCCATCATTACACACAGACACTTCATGTTGTAATTAAGGCATATTGAACAAGTAGATAAGCAGAGTTTTAAAATAACAATATAAAAAGCAACCGTGGTACGCAGTATGTGTGCGCCTCAAATGACATACGCTGAAAAGATTCTTCTCTTGGTGAAGATATTTTTAAAGAACACCAATGTCTTCATATTTGTTCTGTATGACTTTGGATTGATGCACTAAGGCCGAATGCTTGTGACTGTATACTGAATAGACATCTACCATCAGATACAGTGGGTATGGAAAGTATTCAGACCCCTTTACATTTTTCCCTCTTTGTTTTATTGCGGCCAATTGCAAAGATCAAAAAAGTTCTTTTTTTGGTCATTAATGTACACTATGATCCCATTTTGACAGAAAAAAAAATCTGAAATGCAGATATTTTTGCTAATATATTAAGTGAGAAAAACTGAAATATCACCTGGTCATAAGTATTCAGCCCCTTTGTTCAGTATTCAGTAGAAGCAGCTTGGGAGCTGGTGCAGCCAGGAGTCTTCTTGGGAATGATGCAATAAGTTCCTCACACCTGGATTTGGGGATCCTCTGCCTCTTCCTTGCTGATCCCCTCCAGGTTCATCAGGTTGGATGGTGAACGCAATTTTCTAGTCTCTCCAGAGATGCTCAATTGGGTTTAGGTCCGGGCTCTGGCTAGGACAGTCAGTAATGTTGACAGAGTTGTTCTGAAGCCTTTGCTTTGTTATTTTAGCTGTGTGCTTACGGTCATTGTCTTGTTGGAAGGTGAACCTTTGGCCCAGTCTGAGGTCCAGAGCTCTCTGGAAGAGGTTTTTATCATTGATATCTCTGTACTTGGCTGTACTTTCCTTCTATTACAAACACTGGTCCTGTCCCTGTCCCCAAAGCATGATCACTCTGTCATCTCCCATTTCCCTACTGCATCTCTGGAGCTCAGCCACAGTGATTCATTACCTCTCTCACCAAGGCTCTTCTCCCACGATTGCTTAGTTTGGCTGAGCGGCCAGGTCAAGGAGAGTTGTGGTTGTCCCTAACTTCTTCCCTTTAAGGATTATGGAGACAACTGTGCTCTTATTAACCTTGAGTGCTGGCCTCCAATAAACGAGTAGAACCATCTCTAGGAGGATCAGAAGGAAATGGACAGTATATGTTTATTGGCTGCAATCAAAGGGAAGTGTGTGGCCTGTTTTCAGCCTTGTGGAGATGGGAGGGGTGAGGAATTCTCCATAGGAGCTGAGCGGTTGTGCCTACTCATTTGTGGCATGGCCATCCGGCTCGATTATGGTGCAGTGAACACACTGGGGCACATTTACTTACCCGTCCCATTGACACCGCCGATCCGGAATGTCCGTTGAGGATTGTGTCACATGCAATCCACGTGCACCACGTGCACCAAAAACCCAGGGCAATTCAGGGCAAATTGGACGGAAATGCAGCCGCGGGACCCTTCTTAAATGTGCCCCACTGTGCCCATGCATAATAAAAGTCAATGGCAGGCATTTATTCAGCTAGCTCATGGCCGTCATTTACAGTTGCGTGCATGAGGCCTAGCACTGTACAATTGATGTGTCTCAAGTTCTATCTCACGCTTCAGAAGCACAGTTTAGCAGAGAGGGCGGGGGGTTTGGAAAAGTTAATGAGGGGGCACTGTATAGTGTTGAGTGGGGTACTGTATATATGTTCCTGACAGGGGCACTGTATAGCAGGAGGGGATGCTGTATTGAAAGAGGGACTGCATATGAGTTCAATAAACTGGTGCTGTACACAAATTAATTAAGGGGGGGTACTGTATATAAATGTATTTAGGAGCATACTGTAATTTTTTTTTTTAGGTAGGGGTGGGAGGGTCTATGATACCTATGTAATATGTATGTCCATTTGCTACAAATATCACCATATCGCCGGCATTTATTGAAGTCATAATGCCTGCTGACTTCAGTTCTGCGTATTACCCAGGCAGAAGATGAAGCACGAGTGAGGGGTTAACAAAAGATGGGGTATTATAAGTGGGGGCCAAAATTTATGGGGGAGGGGCAAAGATCCTAAAACAAATTTCAATGGTGTGATGCACACACAGCACCTTTTATTCATCTCACTCCACAAACCTGTGAGTTCTTGTATGTACACGGGTCAGCATTCTGATTCTGGTTCCCTGAACCAGCTACATCCTGTCAATGTAGGGCCTAACTGCATGGGTTACTTTGAGTAACACCCAAGTCTGTAGAAACCAGGAAGATGCCTAAAAAAGATAACACCATGCATAGGGGGAAGAAGATTTGGAGTTTTCATCCAATATATTTATGAACTTTTACTACATTCTGGTACATTCTGCCCAATATTAGTTTTTTTTTTTTTAGAAACGGGAGGGCCAGCATTTCCCTTTAAAGTTTGATACAGCTTCTTGGGTAGTGTTTAGCAGTGAAAGATTAGTCACAATACAACTTGCCCTCTGGCAGTGAAAGAGTAAATGTTCATCGATGCTCACGCTATTGTCTACAGGTCTCTTGTTTGCTGGGGTTGTCAGAATTTACAACTCTCCGCTGACCAAGTAGCTTTTCATGAAATTTCTCACATTCAGATTCATTCATCATCCATTCATATATTTCTTCTATGGGCAAAATCCTAATGGCAGAAGCGACACCCCATAGGAGCCTGTGCCTTCACATAAAACAAAATTTTACCAGCTTTTGAGAAGCCGGCCAGTGCCTCTGGCTAAACACTAGTCTGCAGAGCTGCCAACATAGTTCAAAGACATGGAAATATAAAAGGTTGACTTTGTGTTTCTCTACAAACCAGTGAAATTGCTGGCCGGAGAATAGAGGATCGGAGTTTGATATGAATGTTTATTTCCATGGGAAGAAGCCATTATTTTTCCAACTGGGACACAAGAACCCGACTCTCTGCAGCGTAAAATATTTTTATTGACTCTCTACCTAGAAGTAGAAACCATGTGCTACGTGAAGTCATGTAGTATAAAGTCCATTTTAGGTTTTTAGGCTTAAATGACATTTATCATCCATACACAGAAAAGATATATAAGTTCCTTTGTATAACCACAATATGAAGGATTGTAGCAAGAAAAGCATTAGTCCATGGTTGCAGTCAACTATTTTATTTAAAGGGAAACTGTCCGGCACATCTAACCCCCCAAACAGAGGGTCCTTCCTCATTTACTGTAGTGAGTTGCTCTCCATGATGATATCAAAATTAGTCAGAAGTTCCTATGACCCTAAAGATAAAAGCTGGTCAGATTGGGAAATCTTGGTGGCCATTCAACTGGCCCATGATGGCCAATCCACTTTCCAGGGAACTGTTCATGTAGGAATGATTGGACACCCTGGGATCATCTGAAGGGAGTTGTCCATGCTGTGAAGATATGTACTGCATCTGGAACAACTGATACTGGAAGCCTGTGCTAGCAATTTTGCTGAAGTTTTGCAATCAGTGTGTCAAGATTGGGAGAAAAGGGTTGCATTGACAATCCAACACAAACATATAAATTGCGGCAAGGGGTGTATGGAGAATGGTCACATTCTGAGTACTTTCTCTTTAGAATGGGTGTTTGCTACATATTGCAGCAAACACCCACTGTTACTCACCACAATCGTGCAGACACACAAGTCCCTGGCAAAGCTGCTGGAAACATGTAACATCCACCATGTGCTACTATCTTGTTTGTGATCATCACTCTCCTTGTTGTCAATGGGTAGCAACGATCTGGCACCATGACAGCCTCAGGTCGTTATAATACCTGAGGAGTTGTAAATTAATGCCGATCTATTACAATGTGCCGGTGGCACATTGTAACAGGTCATGTACATAAACGGCATGAGTAGTATAGCAGTATAATCTAGGTGGTCTGATCGATCCATGCCGTAAATGTTATCAATGTGAACATAATCACATTCCGCAAAAAACAACACCTTTCATACACCAAAGTTACGAAAAAGTTATTAGCGTCAGAATATGCCAAAATGAAGACCTATTTTTTTGTACCAAAGTTTGAAATTTTTAAAAATCTAATAAAACTTATATTAGTGTGGTATTGCCATAACTGCACTGACCCAAAGAATAAAGCTTGTAATTTGAAGAGCACACAATGAAAACTGTAAAAACAAGGCCCACAAGAAAATGGTGCAAAAGTGTTGCAAATTTCCACTGACTTCAAGGACCTCTCACCCAGCCTTCCCCCAGCTGCCATGAATGAACCAGAACCAACCCCTAACAAACATAAAACCATGGGCGAGTGGGACACTTTACCCTGTTCCTCACAAAATGGCTAATGGTCCATTCCCACCCCTCGCAACGGTCCCTCCCAATGTCCCCCCTACCCATGCCGGCCTCCCCTTCCTGCGCTACATTCCGGCCTTTCCTAGACGTAAGTGTTACAACATGTGACTACCATATAACTTGATGCAACTATGCTATGACACCGTGATAAAAATTCCAAACTTAATTCGGTTGCATATTTGTTTTTTTTTGTTTTTTTAATTACAAGAGTTTGTTAACAAATTTACATAAACACAAGATATATTTCAATCTTTCGGTTGCATATTTGACCAAAGTATCCATGGAGCACTCGTCTAATGCAGATGTTAGGTGTCGTGCCTCACTGCTGTGCTATGTACCAGCTGTTCCCTACTTCTATTAGATAAGTGCCTAGTGTTCTCCTATATTCAACACATTGGCGCTTCATACGTGTCTGAATAGCAGTAGCTGAATGTAAGCAGTGTAGGAGTTGCATGAAGTGTTTGCTGGGATAATGAGAGGTATGAGCAGCTGGATGTGGCAGAGATCAGATGTTCTCCAGAGCCATCTCAACTATCACAGTGTCTGTAATACTGGCACATTAATACGAGGGGCAGGAGAGATGTGTGGGCTGGAAACCGTCCTGTGGGATGCAACAAAATGCTGTTTTATGCCTCTGCTCTTTATCTTTGCACTTCAGATATCCCATTCTGTTGTGTGGTGACAGGATGTTGCTGGCGCCATTGATTTGAGGATTTGTAGAAAGCTTGTGTTTGATGGATCGAGGTGAGGCTGGGATAGGGAGACTGGTAAATTCACAAGTCATCTGATCCTAGTGATGTAATCTCAAATCAATATGACATTTTCCATGACCTGAGCTGCCCCAGAGAAGATCGAAAATAAAACTCAAAGATGTGTAAGCTGCTTGTTGGGGGAGAAGGGAACGACCCGTAGAGTGAATTCTATAAAACTTACAAAACAATCCAGCATTTTTTGTAACAAAAAGTACAAAAAGTTTTTTGGAACTGCATAACATTAGTCTAGATTGCTATAGGATACTATTGCATCATAGATACATAGCGGGTTCATAGATTCATAGCAGGGTGCAAGCTATACTAGAGGGTTGGCTGGCTATATACTACAGTGTTCTGGCAGGCTATATACTACAGGGGGCAGGAAGGCTATATACTACAGGGGGCTGGCAGTCTATATACTACAGGGGCTGGCAGGCTATATACTACAGGGGCTGGTTGGCTATATAATACAGGGGCTAGCAGGCTATATACTACAGGAGCTGGCAGGCTATATTTTAGAGTGGGCTGGCAGGCTATATACTACAGGGGCTGGCAGGCTATATACTACAGGAGGCTGACAGGCTATATACTACAAAGGGGTGGCTATATACTTTATGGGGCTGGCTGGCTATATACTACAGTGGGCTGGCAGGCTATATACTACAGGGGGCTGTCAGGCTATATACTACAGGGGGCTGTCAGGCTATATACTAGAGGGGCTGGCAGACTATATACTACAGTGGGCTGTCAAGCTATATACTACAGGGGGCTGGCAGGCTATATATTACAGGTGTCTGGCTATATACTACAAGGGCTGACAGGCTATATACTACATGGGGTTGGCTGGCTATATACTACAGGAGGCTCGCTGGATATATACTACAGGGGGCTGGCTGCCTATATACTAAAGGGGGCTGACAGGCTATATATTACAGGGGGCTGGTAGGCTATATACTACAGGGGCTGGTAGGCTATATACTACAGGGGGCTGGCAGGCTATATACTACAAGGGTCTGGCAGGCTATATACTACAAAAGGCTGGCAGGCTATATACTATATGGGGCCGGCTGGCTATATACTACAGGGGGCTGTCAGGCTATATACTACAAGGAGCTGGCTGGTAATATACTATATGGGGCTAGCTGGCAATATACTACAGGGGGCTGGCGCTGGCTGGCTATGTACTACAGGGGGCTGGCTGGCTATACATTACAGGGAGCTGGCAGGCTATGTACTACAGGGGCTGGCAGACTATATACTACAGGGGGTTGGCAGGCTTTATACCACAGGGGGCTGGAAGGCTATATACTACAGGGGTTGGCTGGCTATATACTAGGGAGGCTGTGACCAATGCATTTCCCACCCTCTGCTTATACTCAAGTCAATAGGTTTTTCCAGTTTTTTAATGTTAAAACTAGGGGTTTTGGCTTATACGCGGGTCGGATTATACTACAGGGGTCTGCCTATATACTACAGGGGGCTGGCAGGCTATATACTACAAAGGGCTGGCAGGCTATATACTACAGGGGCCTAACAGGCTATATACTACAGGGGGTTGGAAGGCTATATACTACAGTGGTTGGCTATCTATATACTGGGGAGGCTGTAACTAATGCATTTCCCACCCTTATACTTGAGTCAATACGTTTTCCAGTTTTTTGTGTTACAATTAGGGGTCCCGGCTTATACTCAGGTCGGCTTATACTCGAGTGTAAACGGTGCTTACCTTGTCTCTGGTCCAGAGCAGCTCCTCCTGTCATTATTGGCCTCTGATGGTATACAGGGGTCAGCAGTAACATGGTGACAACAGGGCGGATCCAGTACCACATGTATTAGGTTTCAACAGGTGCAGTCTGTTTACATGGCGTCACCACCGGGCCTTTACAAACCAACTGAGACTGGTGGAGATAAGAACAGAAACGCTAGATCAGAGGCCAGGAGCAGCTGCTCCTCCCCACTATAGTATTGTGTATATGAGAAAGACAGCCTGATAGAAAGAAGGACCATTCTACCATAAGATACGGGATAATAAGCCTCATTCTATTCACCTTTTCTACTGATTTATGAAAAGTTGTTTTATAATTTACTATGTTTATCTATCTTGTTCCTGTTACATAAGAGACTGAATCTGAACTTACAAAGGGTCAGAAAGAATCTGTATGGTGTTAGACTTATTACATCTTATACTTCTAGAACAGAACTATTGATAAAACTTATATCTGTAAATCGAGTAATGAATGCAACTCACAGCAGCTCACTTTATGTCCCACTGTTCATGAATTTTTTATAGCATTTTTCTTTTCATTTATTCTTTGCAACTTTATTTTTGAAGTCTTTTGTGCCTAAAATGGGGAGTTATGAAACTAAAGGGAAAACTGTCCCTACACAACCTATCACAGCACAGCTTTTAGAAAATGAAGAATCATATCTGTCCTTTGGTTGCTATTTGCAACAGAAGTAGGTTCAGGGTCGGCCTGACCCACCGGTATACCGGGGAAAACACCGGTGGGCCCCGACACATTTCAACCCCATCCCCTGATTAGGCCAAGGGTTTTGTTCTTGTAGGTGCAGCAGAATACCCAAAAAAGGCAAATTACTGTGTTTTTTTCTGTTGCAGGATTTAATAGTTGATGTTTTTTTTAAACTTCTCAACTGCTACACCAAGTACATATTTTATTCTTTTTTTAATCTTTGCTTTTGTTTTTGCAGTATAATTAAAGGCGTGTTCCCATGTCAGCAAATTAATATTATTGTTGAAGCAGAGATAATGTCTGCCACACAGGAGATCTGGCCACGTGCTGTAGGTGAATGGCTTTGTGAGGGAGGAATAAACGGAGCTCAACAGACAAGTGAAGAACTCGTCAAAATTCCCAATTGCTTTATTTATACATTTTCCAGCTGGGTGTAGCTTCTTAATTATTAGCATCAGTTGTGGATTATAATATAGGTGCTTTGGGCGGTAGCCTGGGGGCCCAAGCCTTGTAGGCAAACCACCCACTGAATTTTATGCTGAGAACTTCACCCATGAAATCCTCATACATCTGTTCCTGCTCTTAATAGACATGTACACAAAAGCCATGTCAGGACCTTAGAAAGTCCTGAAACCACAGATTGAAAGCAGGCAGAAGGGACTCATGGTTCATTCCCTAAAAAGGTTGTTTCTAGTACCATATGTAGGAAGTGTTTCCGGACTTATAGGGGTCATTATATTCACACAGTCCAAGACAACACTCGATACATACTTTACATAATGGGGCAGATTTACTTACCCGGTCCGTTCGCGATCCAGTGGCGCGTTCTCTGCGGTGGATTCGGGTCCAGTCGGGATTCATCAAGGTAGTTCCTCCGCCGTCCACCAGGTGGCGCTGCTGCGCTGAAAAGCATCTGAACGCACTCAACTTCACTGAGCCGGACCAAGTGAAGATAAGCGCGTCCCAAGCGACACTTTTATTGTTTTAAATGCGGCGTTTTTTCCTAATCCGTTGAGTTTTCGCTCGGCCACGCCCCCCGATTTCCGTCGCGTGGATGCCGGCGCCGATGCGACACAATCCGATCGCGTGCGCCAAAATCCCGGGGCAATACAGGGAAAATCGGCGCAAATCGGAAATATTCGGGTAACACGTCGGGAAAACGTGAATCGGGCTCTTAGTAAATGACCCCCAATGTGTATCTGCTATAAATTGCTGACAGGCGCACAGCTTATCTTATCTTAGCACATGACTACTAGCAGTGAGGTTTCAAAGAGTCAGCGAGTTGAGCAGGCAGCCAGGCGCCATCTTGTTGTTTTGTTCAGAAAACTTGATGTATCCAGCAGGTCCTGCGCAGCGTTTATTTCCACGCCAGGCCCAGTCTGACATAGAAATAAATGCAGCCAGCGAATTTTCACATGTCAAAATGTGCCGGCTGCATCGAGTGCGCAGGCGTGGGGACAGTAACTCCCGGCCACGTTAAACAATTTCCCAATAAACTTTATGTACCAATTTCTCATGGTTTTTTAGATCTCTAATTGCTGTCCTTCTATTAACCCCTTAATGACGCGGCCTGAAAAGGCTTTAGTGACCAGGTAATTTTTAGCACATTTTCATATGTGGCGGAAGACCTGAGGCTACCATGGGGGCGGATCGCCACTCCCCGATGACGTCAGCCTGTGAGCCCTCTCCATGCACCCGCACCCTGCATGTGACGTAGTATTACGTCACATGTCGGTAAGGGGTTAAAGTTTAAAATTCTTTTTTTTCAGTTTTAGTTTTATTTGTGGTTAAATGTGGAAAAAAAGTATAGTACATTTTTTTTAATTTTGAAAATGAATGCTGTTAATAAATTCCCTATTTGTTTCGATCATTTTGATATGTAATATGTATAGTCTCAGGTAAACAGGGCTACTATGGTGATGGCTTTTGTAGAGTAGTGGGGGATTTTTTTTATTATATGAGGAAATGCGAATGTATTTTTATGAATATTTATTAGTTTTTTTGTGTATGCATTTTTTTACTTTATATGTCCCCCAAAAGGTCATAAAAGACCCCTGGGGGACATTTTCACAGGTCTATAGAGCTGGTGGCGACACCATCCAGTAGACAGAAATCTGACCATGCACAGCTCGTTAGTATCATAGAGAGTAATCAGAGATGAGCATTATAACAAGCTGTGCACCTTTGTAACATCACATGGAAACAGACAGATTTCTGTCTACTGGATATAAACATAGAAGCTTTCTACAGAAGGACAACAAGCAGAGATCTAGAAAAACCTAAGGAATTGATACAGAAAATATATTGGCAAATTGTAATACAAACAGTAATATTTATTTGCTGATATGGGAACACCCATTTAAGCGTTAGCAACGAAAGATACATAAAGAGCAAATACACAAACATGTGATTAGACACATCAATCTATATCTTACATCGTAAGGTGCATAGACCACCATACGAAGGTTCTGTACCGAAACGCACGTTGGGGATCGTGTCACGCTGAGGGATACTGCTGTGTTCATCATGGGTAGATCTTATGGTTGCATATGTGTTGTAGTTTCATGTAGCTACTCGGCTTCTATTGTTTCATCTTTCACCCCGCGGCGCACACATCAATATCTGTATGAACCTAAGATCAGTGACTTTTTATCCCATTCTTTGACTTATATACCGCAATTTGTTTCTCTGGGATTTTGTTTCTTATTCCTTTGTCGAATGGATTCATTTTTAACTTGTATTTAAAGGGGTTTTCCCAAAAAAGAAAGCTCTCTATTTTTAATCCTTATGTGATGTTTACACAATAACGATACTTTATAACCACTTAATTTTACTCAGCTTTATTGCTGTTTTAGCTCCTATCATTCAGTGATGATCAGTGCAATGTTCCAGAGTGTGGAGGGGGGCCTCTAAGCAGATACTTCATGATTCCTCTAGTGCTATGAGGTGTTGTGTGTTGACAATGTGCTTAGATTATCAGGGTACATGTTTATATACACTTTCATTTAACTTCTGAACATCCACTAGTATCTAACACATAGAAAAGGAGAGATGAGACAGATAAGAGATGAGAGATGATAAGATACATGAGATGGATATAAAACACAATGACACACTCTAGCTATGTTACATCTCAGCTTTACACACAGAAACAGCTCTTCTTAACCTCCTTCCCCTGCTACAAAGATCTTATCTTACCTGTACCTTGCACAGTAAGCCTGTGCACACTGCTGCTTGCTGGAAGAAAATGTATGTGTGTGAGCTCCTCTTGTAATGGAGGGGGAAGGGACAGAGAGCAAACTGCATCCTGCAGACCGGAGAAGCTATTCATGAGAAGAATTTGTACACCAGGACTGATACAGACAGGTTGGAATTATATCTATGAGATGCTGCATTTTTGTAAATAACAGTGAATTAGAAGAGTCCCTTGACAGAATCAAGTTATACTGATACTTTTAACTTGCCCATTGGTAGGATTATGGCAGCCACCAAATCTCTCATCCACTGGTGCTCTTTTAGTTGACCATTTAGTTCAACAGAAGATCGTAACAAATCTTAACATAGCTCCAGACTCACTCCAAACTCCTCCAGACTCACTCCATACAATTTCCACTAACTGATTATGGACAATGAGATACTTACCACTCATTGATCTGGAGGTGATGCCACTTTCAATTTTATTTCAAAGAAAACCCTTTTCTTTTCTCTTAATCCACCTCTGCTCTGGGAGTAAGGTACTGACTGAGTACTCGTCAAAACTTTAGGAAAAACAAGACTACCAACAAACTATTATACTTAGGACCCTCTAAAGTATGTGTGGAGGAATGTGACCTTCTTGACTTAACTTTCTGAAATATATTCATAGTTGAAGTTTCTTAAACTACTTGCTACTGGGATACTAATGGTCAATGATAGACAACGTTTATTGCTCGCACTGTGATGACATCCTGTCCGGAGATGGCAACGGGGCTATCCTGAGACATTGCTTAAGCTTTTTCACTTTCTGCAAGATGTTTTAGTGGCTGTAATATAGGGGGAGATCTCTTGCATATTGTATTGGATTTTTCGTTTTGTCCTTATGTTTTGGCCAATGTGTTGTGGCTAGAGATGAGCGAGCACTAAAATGCTCGGGTACTCGTTATTCGAGACGAACTTTTCCCGATGCTCGAGTGCTCGTCTCGAATAACGAGCCCCATTGAAGTCAATGGGAGACTCGAGCATTTTTCAAGGGGACCAAGGCTCTGCACAGGGAAGCTTGGCCAAACACCTGGGAACCTCAGAAAAGGATGGAAACACCACGGAAATGGACAGGAAACAGCAGGGGCAGCATGCATGGATGCCTCTGAGGCTGCTTAATCGCACCATTATGCCGAAATTATGGGCAACAGCATGGCCATGACAGAGTGACAGAATGAAGCTAGATAGCATGTAAAACATCCAATAATTGACCCTGACACTATAGGGGACGGCATGCAGAGGCAGAGGCAGCGGCAGCAGGCTAGAGAGTGGCATGGCGACATACCCTAAATGGACTCAGGCTTCAAACCAATGGGTGTCAGAGAGGAACCAAAGGAGGTGAGCAAGAAGCGCTCAAATAATATCGGTACATGATAAAAGTTTGCCAGTATATTTTGTGGATTACACAGCAGGGTGGCAACAAAGTTAACATGGAAGCCATGAAAACAACCCAAAATTCTGCCTGACACAGCTCGTTTGATAAGGGGACCATGTATGGAGGCAGTGAACTAGTAGTAGATTAAAGGTGCTGCAGTTAAAACTATGCTAGTTGGATCTTGCATGGAGCTGGCGTTCCGCTGCCAGGCGAGCTTTCGCCAATCCAAGCCCCTGTCTCTAGGCTACTCCCCAAACAGCACTTCTAAGAACCTTTTGTATAAGATCAAGTGTAGTAGCGTTCTTATAAGTTTAGGATATGGCGGTTGAGGGGAATGTAAACAGATGCGCAAGAAGCGCTGAAATAATATTGGTAAATGATAAAAGTTTGCCAGTATATTTTGTGGATTACACAGCAGGGTGGCGACAAAGTTAACAAGTTTGTTATGGAAGCCATGAAAACAACCCAAAATTCTGCCTGACACAGCTCGTTTGATAAGGGGACCATGTATGCCTACAGTTCATGCCAGTCGCTGCACTGGCTGCCAGTCTCCTTTCGAATACAGTTTAAAATAATAACCCTCATCCATAAAGCTCTGTATAATGCTGCACCTCCCTACCTCTCCTCTCTTATCTCAGTCTATCGCCCAACCCGTGCTCTTAGATCCGCCAGTGATCTTAGATTAACCTCTACCCTAGTGCGGACCTCCCACTCGCGTATCCAAGACTTCTCTAGAGCTGCACCAATTCTATGGAATGCTCTGCCCCGGACTATCAGACTAATACCTAACCTCCAAAGTTTCAAACGTGCTCTTAAAACCCATTTCTTTAGGCAAGCCTATAACACTCATTAACTGCATGAAGTTTTAACTCTTCTACTAACCCGTCCTGTGTCGTCCTCCCATCTGTTATCCAGCAACCAACAGGCACCAGACTTCTCTGCAGTCCCATTCACCCTGGACCTGGTATATAAGATGACGGCTGAGTGGTTCAAGCGACAGCAATTCCATTTATTATATTTTGTTCTATTCCCTAAGAAGAATGGCTTGACCATTAAATATTCTTTTATCTCGTGTTACCCCATCATCTTCATAAACCGTAAGCTCTGGCGAGCAGGGACCTCACTCCTGTTGTTCCATACAAATGTTGTGCTCTGTTACATTACATTTGTATTTGTTTCCTATGATTTGTAAAGCGCTACGGAATATGATGGCGCTATATAAATAAAGATTATTATTATTATTATTATGGAGGCAGTGAACTAGTAGTAGATTAAAGGTGCTGCAGTTAAAACTATGTTAGTTGGATCTTGGGATGGAGCTGGCGCTCCGCTTCCAGGCAAGCTTTCGCCAATCCAAGCCCCTGTCTCTAGGCTACTCCCCAAACAGCACTTCTAAGAACCTTTTGTATAAGATCAAGTGTAGTAGCGTTCTTATAAGTTTGGGATATGGTGGGTGAGGGGAATGTAAACAGATGCGCAAGAAGCGCTGAAATAATATCGGTAAATGATAAAAGTTTGCCAGTATATTTTGTGGATTACACAGCAGGGTGGCGACAAAGTTAACAAGTTTGATGTGGAATGTCCTGTAATAGCTCTTGGGCGGTGTGCCTTTTATCGCCTAGGCTCAGCAGTTTGAGCACCGCCTGCTGTCGCTTAGCGATGGCACTGCTGCTGTGCCTAGAGCTACCGACTGATGGCGCCATGGCCACGGATGGTAATTCGGAGGAGGAGGAGGTGGAGGAGGGGTGGGAGGAGGAGGAGGTATACTAGGCCTTTGAGACCTGGACCGAGGTAGGCCCCGCAATCCTCTGCGTCGGCAGTATATGACCAGCCCCAGGGTCAGACTCGGTCCCAGCCTGAACCAAGTTAAGTGTAGTAGCGTTCTTATAAGTTTGGGATATGGCGGGTGAGGGGAATGTAAACAGATGCGCAAGAAGCGCATGATGCGCATGGAGCTGGCGCTCCGCTGCCAGGCGAGCTTTCGCCAATCCAAGCCCCTGTCTCTAGGCTACTCCCCAAACAGCACTTCTAAGAACCTTTTGTATAAGATCAAGTGTAGTAGCGTTCTTATAAGTTTAGGATATGGCGGGTGAGGGGAATGTAAACAGATGCGCAAGAAGCGCTGAAATAATATTGGTAAATGATAAAAGTTTGCCAGTATATTTTGTGGATAACACAGCAGGGTGGCGACAAAGTTAACAACTTTGATGTGGAATCCATGAAAACAACCCAAATTTCTGCCTGACACACCTCGTTTGATAAGGGGACGATGTATGGAGGCAGCTATATGGACGACTTTTGGAGGTAGCAATGGAGACAACGTGTGGAGGCTGCTATGGAGACAATTTAATTTGGATAGTGCCTGTATGTGGCAGTCCAAAAAAGTTTTCAAACCAGAGGAGCAGGTAGGTGGCCCTCCAGAAAAATGAAATAGATTGAGTGCCTGTATGTGGCAGTCCAAAAAAGTTTTCAAACCAGAGGAGCAGGTAGGTGGCCCTCCAGAAAAATGAAATAGATTGAGTGCCTGTATGTGGCAGTCCAAAAAAGTTTTCAAACCAGAGGAGCAGGTAGGTGGCCCTCCAGAAAAATTGAATAGATTGAGTCAAAAAATAGCCAGTTTCCTCTGCTTTAGTGTACAAAGAGGAGGAGAAGGAGGAAAATGAGGAGGAGGAGGAGGAGTGCATAAATTATTCAGGTTGAGCTTCCTTCACCTGGTGGAGATTGGAAATTATGAGAAATCCAGGCTTTATTCATCTTAATAAGCGTCAGCCTGTCAGCGCTGTCAGTCGACAGGCGTGTACGCTTATCGGTGATGATGCCACCAGCTGCACTGAAAACCCGCTCGGACAACATGCTAGCGGCAGGGCAGGCAAGAACCTCCAAGGCGTACAGCGCCAGTTCGTGCCACATGTCCAGCTTTGAAACCCAGTAGTTGTAGGGAGCTGTGTGATCATTTAGGACGATGGTATGGTCAGCAACGTACTCCCTCACCATCTTTCTGTAAAGATCAGCTCTACTCTGCCGAGACTGGGGACAGGTGACAGTGTCTTGCTGGGGTGACATAAAGCTGGCAAAAGCCTTGTAAAGCGTACCCTTGCCAGTGCTGGACAAGCTGCCTGCTCGCCTACTCTCCCTCGCTACTTGTCCCGCAGAACTACGCACTCTGCCGCTAGCGCTGTCAGAAGGGAAATAGTGTTTCAGCTTGTGCACCAGGGCCTGCTGGTATTCATGCATTCTCACACTCCTTTCCTCTCCAGGGATGAGAGTGGAAAGATTTTGCTTGTACCGTGGGTCCAGGAGAGTGAATTCCCAGTAATCGGTGCTGGAATAAATTCTTTAAACGCGAGGGTCATGGGATAGGCAGCCTAGCATGAAATCTGCCATATGCGCCAGAGTAACAACGCGTAAGAATTCACTCCCCTCACTGGCCTGACTGTCCATTTCCTCCTCCTCCAACTCCTCCAACTCCTCTTCTTCTGCCCATACACGCTGAACAGTGAAGGACTCAACAATGGTCCCCTCTTGTGTCTCGCCAACATTCTCCTCCTCTTCCTCCTCATCCTCCTCCACCTCCACCTCCTCCGATATGCGCTGAGAAACAGACCTAAGGGTGCTTTGGCTATCAACAAGGGAATCTTCTTCCCCCGTCTCTTGTGACGAGCGCAAAGCTTCCGACTTCATGCTGATCAGAGAGTTTTTCAACAGGCCAAGCAGCGGGATGGTGAGGCTGATGATGGCGGCATCGCCACTGACCATCTGTGTTGACTCCTCAAAGTTACTCAGCACCTGACAGATATCAGACATCCACGTCCACTCCTCATTGTAGACTTGAGGAAGCTGACTGACCTGACTACCAGTTCTGGTGGAAGTTGACATCTGGCAGTCTACAATCGCTCTGCGCTGCTGGTAAACTCTGGATAACAAGGTTAATGTTGAATTCCACCTCATGGGCACGTCGCACAACAGTCGGTGAGCGGGCAGTTGGAGGCGGCGCTGCGCTGCTCTGAGAGTGGCAGCATTTGTGCTGGACTTCCTGAAATGCGCACAGATGCGGCGCACCTTCGTGAGCAAATCAGACAGACTGGGGTATGTCTTGAGGAAACGCTGAACTATCAGATTTAACACATGGGCCAGGCATGACACATGTGTCAGTCTGCCGAGTTGCAGAGCCGCCACCAGGTTACGGCCGTTGTCAAACACAACCATGCCTGGCTTCAGGTTCAGCGGTGCCAGCCACAGATCAGCCTGCGCCGTGATGCCCTTTAATAGCTCTTGGGCGGTGTGCCTTTTATCGCCTAGGCTCAGCAGTTTGAGCACCGCCTGCTGTCGCTTAGCGACGGCACTGCTGCTGTGCCTAGAGCTACCGACTGATGGCGCCATGCCCACGGATGGTAGTTCGGAGGAGGAGGTGGAGGAGGGGTGGGAGGAGGAGGAGGCATAGTAGGCCTGAAAGACCTGGACCGAGGTAGGCCCCGCAATCCTCGGCGTCGGCAGTATATGACCAGCCGCAGGGTCAGACTCGGTCCCAGCCTGAACCAAGTTAAGTGTAGTAGCGTTCTTATAAGTTTGGGATATGTCAGCGATATATAGTGGCCCTGCCCGGCAGCACTCGTCCACGTGTCCGTGGTCAGGTGGACCTTGTCAGAAACGGTGTTGGTCAGGGCACGGATGATGTTGTCTGACACGTGCTGGTGCAGGGCTGGGACGGCACATCGGGAAAAGTAGTGGCGGCTGGGGACCGAATACCGAGGGGCGGCCGCCGCCATGAGGTTGCGAAAGGCCTCGGTCTCTACTAGCCTATAGGGCAGCATCTCCAGGCTAAGCAATCTGGAGATGTGGACATTAAGGGCTTGGGCGTGCGGGTGGGTTGCACTATATTTCCGTTTCCGCTCCAGCGTCTGGGGTATGGAGAGCTGAACGCTGGTGGATGCTGTGGAGGATCGTGGAGGCGACGATGGGGTTTTTGTGCCAGGGTCCTGGGCAGGGGGCTGACTATCAGCTGAAACAGGGGAAGGAGCAGTGGTGTGCACGGCCGGAGGTGAACGGGCTTGGTGCCACTGAGTGGGGTGTTTAGCATTCATATGCCTGCGCATACTGGTGGTAGTTAAGCTAGTAGTGGTGGAACCCCTGCTGATCCTGGTTTGGCAAAGGTTGCACACCACAGTCCGTCGGTCATCCGGTGTTTCCTTAAAGAACCTCCAGACTTCTGAAAATCTAGCCCTCGCCGCGGGAGCCCTCACCACGGGAGCTTCACTACGTGACACATTTGGCGCTGATGCACCTGCTCTGGCCCTGCCTCTCCGTCTGGCCCCACCACTGCCTCTTCCAACCTGTTCTGGTCGAGGACTCTCCTCCGTCTCAGAAGCACTGTGTTCACCCGGCCTCTCAACCCAGCTTGGGTCTGTCACCTCATCATCCTCCGATCCCTCAGTCTGCTCCCCCCTCGGACTTCCTGCCCTGACAACAACTTCACCACTGTCTGACAACCGTGTCTCCTCATCGTCGGACACCTCTTTACACACTTCTTCCACTACGTCAAGAAGGTCATCATCACCCACAGACTGCGACTGGTGGAAAACCTGGGCATCGGAAAATTGCTCAGCAGCAACCGGACAAGTGGTTTGTGACTGTGGGAAGGGTCCAGAAAACAGTTCCTCAGAGTATGCCGGTTCAAATGCCAAATTTTCCTGGGAGGGGGCAGACTGGGGGGGAGGAGGCTGAGGTGCAGGAGCTGGAGGAGTGCCGATTTCGGTGACATGGGTGGACTGCGTGGAAGACTGACTGGTGGACAAATTGCTCGAAGCATTGTCGGCAATCCACGACATCACCTGTTATAACTTTAATTTTTTATTACGTTTTTTTTGTGTTTTTTTGTGTTTTTTTTTTTTTTAAGTTTTTTAGTTTTTAAAACCAAACGATGCTATCCTATTGCTATGGCTATGTTCTAGCCAAGTATGAAAGCACACTGCTATGCCAGATGAGATGACGCTGAGTTATGAAAAAATAAACGTAAAATAAAAAATAACTGCCAGACTGTGCCTAATTGAAATCCAACCCCATAATAAATTTTCCCACTTCGGTCTTTGCGATGGATATGTGCGTCACTAAGCGCTAAACACAGCGGTCGCAAGTCTCACTCCAAATTCCTCACTATTGGCTAGTAGATGCACTGCAGCAAGGACAGCCACCAGCAGATCAACCAGAAATAAAATATATATAACGCTATTGTAGGCGTAAGTAAGCCGTTTGGATTCTCCTTTGGCTATTTTCTAGCCAAGTATGAAAGCACACTGATGAGATGATGCTGAGTTATGAAAAAATAAACGTAAAATAAAAAGAAACTGCCAGACTGTGCCTAATTGAAATCCAACCCCTAATAAATTTTCCCACTTCGGTCTTTGCGATGGATATGTGCGTCACTAAGCGCTAAACACAGCGGTCGCAAGTCTCACTACAAATTCCTCACAATTGGCTAGTAGATGCACTGCAGCAAGGACAGCCACCAGCAGATCAACCAGAAATAAAATATATATAACGCTATTGTAGGCGTAAGTAAGCCGTTTGGATTCTCCTTTGGCTATTTTCTAGCCAAGTATGAAAGCACACTGATGAGATGATGCTGAGTTATGAAAAAATAAACGTAAAATAAAAAGAAACTGCCAGACTGTGCCTAATTGAAATCCAACCCCTAATAAATTTTCCCACTTCGGTCTTTGCGATGGATATGTGCGTCACTAAGCGCTAAACACAGCGGTCGCAAGTCTCACTCCAAATTCCTCACAATTGGCTAGTAGATGCACTGCAGCAAGGACAGCCACCAGCAGATCAACCAGAAATAAAATATATATAACGCTATTGTAGGCGTAAGTAAGCCATTTGGATTCTCCTTTGGCTATTTTCTAGCCAAGTATGAAAGCACACTGATGAGATGATGCTGAGTTATGAAAAAATAAACATAAAATAAAAAGAAACTGCCAGACTGTGCCTAATTGAAATCCAACCCCTAATAAATTTTCCCACTTCGGTCTTTGCGATGGATATGTGCGTCACTAAGCGCTAAACACAGCAGTCGCAAGTCTCACTACAAATTCCTCACAATTGTCTAGTAGATGCACTGCAGCAAGGACAGCCACCAGCAGATCAACCAGAAATAAAATATATATAACGCTATTGTAGGCGTAAGTAAGCCGTTTGGATTCTCCTTTGGCTATTTTCTAGCCAAGTATGAAAGCACACTGATGAGATGATGCTGAGTTATGAAAAAATAAACGTAAAATAAAAAGAAACTGCCAGACTGTGCCTAATTGAAATCCAACCCCTAATAAATTTTCCCACTTCGGTCTTTGCGATGGATATGTGCGTCACTAAGCGCTAAACACAGCGGTCGCAAGTCTCACTACAAATTCCTCACAATTGGCTAGTAGATGCACTGCAGCAAGGACAGCCACCAGCAGATCAACCAGAAATAAAATATATATAACGCTATTGTAGGCGTAAGTAAGCCGTTTGGATTCTCCTTTGGCTATTTTCTAGCCAAGTATGAAAGCACACTGATGAGATGATGTTGAGTTATGAAAAAATAAACGTAAAATAAAAAGAAACTGCCAGACTGTGCCTAATTGAAATCCAACCCCTAATAAATTTTCCCACTTCGGTCTTTGCGATGGATATGTGCGTCACTAAGCGCTAAACACAGCGGTCGCAAGTCTCACTACAAATTCCTCACAATTGGCTAGTAGATGCACTGCAGCAAGGACAGCCACCAGCAGATCAACCAGAAATAAAATATATATAACGCTATTGTAGGCGTAAGTAAGCCGTTTGGATTCTCCTTTGGCTATTTTCTAGCCAAGTATGAAAGCACACTGATGAGATGATGCTGAGTTATGAAAAAATAAACGTAAAATAAAAAGAAACTGCCAGACTGTGCCTAATTGAAATCCAACCCCTAATAAATTTTCCCACTTCGGTCTTTGTGCTGGATATGTGCGTCACTAACTGCTAAACACAGCGGTCGCAAGTCTCACTACAAATTCCTCACAATTGGCTAGTAGATGCACTGCAGCAAGGACAGCCACCAGCAGATCAACCAGAAATAAAATATATATA